>NW_027120590.1:0-92550 GCF_038355195.1 Osmerus mordax
GCAAATTGGGTAAAGGCTAACAATGCTAAGCTAGGCTAAGCTAGGTTATGCTAAGCTAACAAAAACGTCTAAATAAGTAAAAAACGTGTGGGTCATGTCAAACCTACCGAATAACGCATCGGCTGGGCTAACAATGCTAAGCTAAGCTAAATATGCTAAATGGCGCAAGGCGGACCCAAAATACGACGTTCTAATATATAACCTGGGTTCCTCGTAAAAAAGAGCGCAGGCCCGCCCGGTAGGTCCCTAGTCACACCGCGAGAATCAGGAGAAGCAACGTACATGGCTGTGATGTTTAGTCACATGCGGGTAAATCATATAAAACCAGTACCCTCGCCACATCAACCCAGTGCGCGGCCGGTCTCAACTCCAAAAATATGTCCCAACGGAAGTCTCAGCACATCTAGTTCCGTGTCTCTGACTGGAGATCTGCCATGCACAAATTAGAGGGGCATATCCCGTGCCCAGCTAGGAAGTGTTGCATGAAAGGGTTGAATCGCTAGTGGAGGGAGACGGTGCGAACAAGTCAGTGGTCCCAATATAACAAGCAAGTAAATTGGTGGCATCCTGATGTGGATTCAGATCACAGCCTTGTATGCTCCGGCGGGTTAGGTTTAATGTCTGAAAATCCCCCGAGCCCAGTAGTTCGGTACTTCGACCCACTTAGGCTCAGGACTGAGGCACACGCTATGCCAATGCTGAGTCATCCACCACATCCGAACAGGGGCTAGGCCCCTCCAGGAACCCCGAGGGGAACCCAGGCCGGGTAACACCTGAAGCGCTCGCCACTCGACACAGGGTGAGTGAGGAGCACTCAGGGGGATAGTAATATATAAACATACAACAAGAAACAATGCATAATATATAAGTATAGGTCGAGCACATGGATGGCCGTCTCCGTATCCACTTGACATGTTCAGGTAGCAGGGTCAATGCGGGAGCATGCTCAGAGTCAGAAAGGTCCCTTGTTGTTAGTAGAAGTTAATATCTGGAGGGTCTCTGTCCACCTGGGGGACAAAGTAAACACCATCAGAGTATATAAAAGTCATAAAGTGTTTGAAACCGAGTTATTATTCCAATTATGGTATCAATCCTTAAGAGTCCCGATCCCCAAGGGGTCAAGGTACACATCCTCAGATTATAAATAGGTTTGATGTCTGATGATCACCCGAGCCCAGCAGTTTCGTGCTTCGACCCGTTTAGGTGTGAACTCTCACTGGTTGGGGTTAGGACAGGTGACCCAGTGAGGTGGCCCAGTGAGGTGGCCCAGTAATCAGAGATAAAACCACTGGGGGGAAGCAACGGTTAAGTTTTAGGCGTAGACCCCCCCAGGTTGGGGTTAGGATAAGTGACAGGGGGGCTATCCCACCCCATTAAGTCACAGTAGGTTAGTCGTCTGGTTAAGTTTTAGGCGTAGGCCCTCCCAGGTTGGGGTTAGGATAAGTGACAGGGGGGTTATCCTACCCCATTAAGTCACAGAAGGTAAGCCTTCCGGTTGAGTTTTAGGCGTAGACCCTCCAGGTTGGGGTTAGGATAAGTGACAGGGGGGCTATCCTACCCCATTAAGTCACAGTAGGTCAGCCTTTCGGTTAAGTTTTAGGCGTAGACCCTCCCAGGTTGGGGTTAGGGTAAGTGACAGGGGGCTATCCTACCCCATTAAGTCACAGTAGGCCAGCCTATGGATGGTGACGGTTGGGTTAAGGTACGCGGAGAAGGGCAAAAGAGGGAGCAACATGCCGGCGTCTGGGGGGAGTACACGAGGAACGCAGGAGGGATAGAAATTAAATAAAGGGCCTGTGTGGACATATAAGGTGCAATTGAGTGTGTGAGTGCGTGTCCTACCTTGACCGGGTAGCTAACTTAATCTGAAAAGCTAAAAAAGGTTCTACCTGGAAAGTTAAGAATCTATACCAATCCCGGGTGCAGATGTGGGGAGGACCCCAAGGAAATGCAGGGCTGTGGAAGGAAGGGGTTAATAAACAAGATACATGAGTGTCATAGCCCTGTCCTCACTGCACATGAGTGCGATGAAGATAAAGCCATGCAGACAATAGTGGTGGGAGTGGGGTGAGAGAGATATAGAGAGAGGCGCTCCTGTTAGAGCAAATAAAAGTTGTAGTCAAAAACGCAGGACTCCATTCCCTGGGCGGTGCCTCCTGCCGGGCCCATGCCAGAAATTAAGCAGGGATATACGGGGTCCTAACTGGCCACGACCGGTTTCGTCCTCTCCCAGGACTCGTCAGGTGACGGAAATAAAACATGAGCAGGAACCAGGGCCATCCTAGGCTACGGACTGACAGGGGACCTCGAGGCTACACCAAAGAAGGAGGATGGTGGTCACCCCGGTGCCCTCCTGGCAGCCCACCAGAAGCGGTATTCAGAATTATTGTCTAGGGAAAAGAGTAGAGAGGGAGAGAGAGAGAGAGAGAGGGGGAGGGCGCGCGTGTGTGCGAGGCATGTGTGTACACTCAGGGTGGTGAACAAGCTAAGTGAGAGGAGAAGATCTGTAAAAGAAGAAGCATGGGTTAGGATTAGTGAAAGGGGGTCCAGAAAAACCTGTGGAAGGAGGGGGGGGGGGGGGGGGATTGTCTTTATGTGTGAGTGCTTAATGCACAGAGAAGCCTAAAATGTGTGTGTGCCTAGAGAAAGAGAGAGAGCGGAACAGACCAGTAGAGAATAGTAGAGAGAGAGAGACAGAATGTGTGTGTGAGTGTGTGAGAGAGTATGTGTGTGAGCAAAGCCTAAGATTATGTGTGTGTGCTTATGCACAGAAATGAATGTGTGAGCATGGAATGGGAGGGGGAGGAGGGAGAGGGAAGAAAAGAGAAAGTACATTATATCCATGCATACATATACACAGACATGTAGTACAAGCATGCACACACACTATCAGCAGTTCATGCAAACGCGTGGGGTATGAGTATGAGGTGGTAGGCCCAAGTTATTAATAAATGCACCCTATTAAATCAATCAAGCAACCAAACTAGACTAGAAAGAAAAACTTACATATGGCCCCAGAAGATGGAGAAGTGAAGATGAGATGGGAGATCCTAAGATGGATGCTTGCAGCGCGTGGTAGCAGCAGGTGCGTTTATGGGCAAAAAACAAGTGGGCTAATTAGCAACAGGTCCGCTAGCACGCATGCGTTCAGAGCATGGTACTGAATATGACACAAAACAAGCTAATAATTCGATAAAAAAACTAGATAAACAATTTATGGATAGCAAAAGCAAGTTAGAAAACGTATTATTGAGGGGTGGGAAATGGTCTTACGGTCACGCAGCTCCGGTCGGCAGTCACAGTCTCAAACGAACACACAGGCTTATTAATACCGGAGTATTAGTGACGGTGAAGAAAAAAGTTTTTGGAGAGAGGACGTCAAGGGGCGGGATCTCCAAATCACGTCACTAGCCATTGGAGTGTAAGGTCTGTGATTGACGTGGCAAACCGGGACGTGCAGCCAAGTCCGATGTAAACAAACACTGCAAAACTAGCAACGCCGTTCGGTAGCAGAAAACGGAGACTTGGAGATGAGAAAAAATTCCAAACCAAGAGGCAGTAGAGTGGTACAATCCTCAGAGTGTAGGGGAAAACGAATCACGTTTTACACAGGTGTAGAACCGGTCTGCACTGCTACGTTATGTGAAAAATAGCTGCCGCAGAAGAACGACCTGCTGCGGTGACGTCACTGAGAGGAAATCCCAGGGAAGCCCCTGCGCGTCCGTGGTCTCTACAACAGGGTGTAGGTACAGGCGAAAAAAATATTATGTTGAGCAGCAATAAGGGACTGGACTACACATTAGCAGTAAACAGTAAACTAATATTATCCCTATTAATATAATATAATATATTATATAATAAACCCTTAGAATAAAAGGCAAAACCAGAACGTTCCAAGGTAAAATTAGGACTCCAAGATAATCTAAGGATGGCCAAAGTATCTAAAAAACAGTGGCAGAAACGTGATAAAAGCAGCTCTCAGACTAAGAATCACCATAGAGGTCACGACCAACATAATCCAGAGGCCTAGAGCCAGCCGTCTCACAGAGAAACCACGTCACACAAGCACATCCCTACTCTGGACAGCAACACAACTCAGACCACCAGAGTCCGCAAAGTGGTCGAGGTCACATCCGATATTCCCCAATCATCAATGCAGACCATGGTGCCTAATCCATGCCCTGACAGATGACAGCCGGTAGGCAAGACACCAGGGTCACATCCGATATACCTGATGTCAACAGCCACCCCAGGCAGTCACCCAAGGCCAAAACCCCATGACAAGGCCCAAGACCAAGATCACCGCTGAGGGTGAAACGCCCCGCAGTGAGTCCAAGTGGTCCAGAGATTATGGTATTAGCCAGTGAACAAGATACTCATCAAGACACCGGCCTAGGCCTCAATGGACAGAACGGTCTAGATTCCTAGAGTAGAGAGTAGGCCTAAATCCATATGTGTGTGAAAAAATGTGGTCCAGTCTATATGGTGATCTCCAGCGTAATCCCTCCAGGAAGATGACCACAAAAGGTGGTGTGTATACACAAAGTAGGCGTCAAGGCGCCACTCCACAGGTAACCTAATGGCATAGCCACAGGTAAAAACAGCTCTGTGGGTAGATGTCACCTGGTCACAACTTCTGTAGTTGTACAGGGATGTGTATTTGGAGAGTACAGGCCGTGGCATACACTTTTTCTTGGTCTCCAGTGTAATACCTCCAGGAAGATGACCACATAGAGTGGTGTATATACACAAAATAGGCGCGAGGGCGCCACTCCACAGGCAACCTAATGGCACAGCCACAGGTAAAATCACCTCTTTGGGTAGATGTCACCTGGTCACAACCTCTGCAGTTGTACAGGGATGTGTATTGTGAGAATACAGGCCGTAGCATCCACTTCATTCTTCTCCACATGTGGTGAGGGGGTGACGCGGTGGGGGCTCCATCGTCACGTGTGGGAGTGAGGGAATGTATAAAAGGAACATCCCCAGGTGGCCAACACACGGTGATAGCCCTTAGTACCGGTCCAGGCCTCAGTGTCCGTGGATGTGAATCCAAATAAGGAGAGCAAAAACTAAAAATACGTAGGCTATTAGATGTGAATAAACTCTGAGTAGTGGCTTCCGCATGCTAGGTTGACTTGCTGCTGTTGAGCCATGTCCTCTGACTCTGCCATTGGGCGTCAGGCGGCTCCCGGTGGGTGATTGGCCGAGGAGGCCAGCTGAACCAGGAGCCGAGCGTCATGCAACACAACCTAGGTCCATTCATGGTAGTAAGTTATGGATAGGATGCTGCTTAAGGGGAATCGGGCTAAAGGCTAAAGGGAAAATATCCAGCTAATCAAAGGCCACCGGCTGTGGCAGGCTGAGTAGGAAGGTCTACCATTCCACGGACAGTCTGATGGGGGCCATTCTGGCTCCATACTAAATCCAAACCCCCTAAGCGGTCCCCCCACTGTGCGAGCTGGTAAGGTCAATTAGTCGAAGCCCCAGCCAACACATCCACGGTCTTCTAGGTGAGAATGTTGTTGTGAATGCAGGGGACATTAGGGACAGTTTGTATTATGGACCCAGGTCTGGAGGAGAAGTCCAGACGCGCGTACGCGATCAATGGAGGTCTTTAAATCCAAAACAAGTGTATTGTATCTTCTCCCAGAAGGCTCCACATCAGATTTATTTGTGTCTAATAGGCGATACAATCCAAGTCAGGTAGAGGATGGGGGGTCCCAGTCAGAGCACCTAAGTGTATCCAGGGGAGGCGAACCCTGATAGAGGTGACGATGGCCGGGTACTCAAAAAACCAAACTGAACACAGGGAGGGGGATCACACTCCATGATGTGAGAGAGCCCCAAGTCCCAACTAGCGTGTGGGTGTCCCCACTAAACCTGGTTGCAGGGAGGGACACCAGAGAGACGGAGTTGATAGGCCTGGGGTCGAAGGTAACTGACTAGAGTGCCCACCAGGAGTGGAGCGCCCCAGTGAAGGGGGGCTCGGCTAACCTAGGGGCTTATATAAGTAGGAACCAGGTATGGGAGCCTCAAAACCGTGAGCGAAGTGCTGAACTAAACCGAACCCCTAGATTACTAGTATGAGGCCAGGTTAGGCCAACCATACTAATTTAGGCTAAGCTAACAATACCAGTCTAGATGACGTGAACCGTGTGAAAAAATGCGAAACGGCAGCATCTGAAGGGCTAGGCTAACAAAGCTGAGTTAGGCTAACAATGCTAAGCTAGGCTAAGCTAACAAAAACCGTCCAGATAGGTCAAAAAACGATATAGATCATAACTAATATGCAAATTAGCGGGTTGGGTAAATGCTAACAATGCTAGGCTAGGCTAACAAAAAACCGTCTAAATTGGTCAGAAAAAGAATATAGATCATAACTAACATGCAAAATAGCAAATTGGGTAAAGGCTAACAATGCTAAGCTAGGCTAAGCTAGGTTATGCTAAGCTAACAAAAACGTCTAAATAAGTAAAAAACGTGTGGGTCATGTCAAACCTACCGAATAACGCATCGGGCTGGGCTAACAATGCTAAGCTAAGCTAAATATGCTAAATGGCGCAAGGCGGACCCAAAATACGACGTTCTAATATATAACCTGGGTTCCTCGTAAAAAAGAGCGCAGGCCCGCCCGGTAGGTCCCTAGTCACACCGCGAGAATCAGGAGAAGCAACGTACATGGCTGTGATGTTTAGTCACATGCGGGTAAATCATATAAAACCAGTACCCTCGCCACATCAACCCAGTGCGCGGCCGGTCTCAACTCCAAAAATATGTCCCAACGGAAGTCTCAGCACATCTAGTTCCGTGTCTCTGACTGGAGATCTGCCATGCACAAATTAGAGGGGCATATCCCCGTGCCCAGCTAGGAAGTGTTGCATGAAAGGGTTGAATCGCTAGTGGAGGGAGACGGTGCGAACAAGTCAGTGGTCCCAATATAACAAGCAAGTAAATTGGTGGCATCCTGATGTGGATTCAGATCACAGCCTTGTATGCTCCGGCGGGTTAGGTTTAATGTCTGAAAATCCCCCGAGCCCAGTAGTTCGGTACTTCGACCCACTTAGGCTCAGGACTGAGGCACACGCTATGCCAATGCTGAGTCATCCACCACATCCGAACAGGGGCTAGGCCCCTCCAGGAACCCCGAGGGGAACCCAGGCCGGGTAACACCTGAAGCGCTCGCCACTCGACACAGGGTGAGTGAGGAGCACTCAGGGGGATAGTAATATATAAACATACAACAAGAAACAATGCATAATATATAAGTATAGGTCGAGCACATGGATGGCCGTCTCCGTATCCACTTGACATGTTCAGGTAGCAGGGTCAATGCGGGAGCATGCTCAGAGTCAGAAAGGTCCCTTGTTGTTAGTAGAAGTTAATATCTGGAGGGTCTCTGTCCACCTGGGGGACAAAGTAAACACCATCAGAGTATATAAAAGTCATAAAGTGTTTGAAACCGAGTTATTATTCCAATTATGGTATCAATCCTTAAGAGTCCCGATCCCCAAGGGGTCAAGGTACACATCCTCAGATTATAAATAGGTTTGATGTCTGATGATCACCCGAGCCCAGCAGTTTCGTGCTTCGACCCGTTTAGGTGTGAACTCTCACTGGTTGGGGTTAGGACAGGTGACCCAGTGAGGTGGCCCAGTGAGGTGGCCCAGTAATCAGAGATAAAACCACTGGGGGGAAGCAACGGTTAAGTTTTAGGCGTAGACCCCCCCAGGTTGGGGTTAGGATAAGTGACAGGGGGGCTATCCCACCCCATTAAGTCA
The DNA here is from genome assembly GCF_038355195.1 of Osmerus mordax. Classification (NCBI taxonomy): domain Eukaryota; kingdom Metazoa; phylum Chordata; class Actinopteri; order Osmeriformes; family Osmeridae; genus Osmerus; species Osmerus mordax. The sequence continues at coordinate 7,782 of NW_027120590.1, forward strand.
CAGTAGGTTAGTCGTCTGGTTAAGTTTTAGGCGTAGGCCCTCCCAGGTTGGGGTTAGGATAAGTGACAGGGGGGTTATCCTACCCCATTAAGTCACAGAAGGTAAGCCTTCCGGTTGAGTTTTAGGCGTAGACCCTCCCAGGTTGGGGTTAGGATAAGTGACAGGGGGGCTATCCTACCCCATTAAGTCACAGTAGGTCAGCCTTTCGGTTAAGTTTTAGGCGTAGACCCTCCCAGGTTGGGGTTAGGGTAAGTGACAGGGGGGCTATCCTACCCCATTAAGTCACAGTAGGCCAGCCTATGGGATGGTGACGGTTGGGTTAAGGTACGCGGAGAAGGGCAAAAGAGGGAGCAACATGCCGGCGTCTGGGGGGAGTACACGAGGAACGCAGGAGGGATAGAAATTAAATAAAGGGCCTGTGTGGACATATAAGGTGCAATTGAGTGTGTGAGTGCGTGTCCTACCTTGACCGGGTAGCTAACTTAATCTGAAAAGCTAAAAAAGGTTCTACCTGGAAAGTTAAGAATCTATACCAATCCCGGGTGCAGATGTGGGGAGGACCCCAAGGAAATGCAGGGCTGTGGAAGGAAGGGGTTAATAAACAAGATACATGAGTGTCATAGCCCTGTCCTCACTGCACATGAGTGCGATGAAGATAAAGCCATGCAGACAATAGTGGTGGGAGTGGGGTGAGAGAGATATAGAGAGAGGCGCTCCTGTTAGAGCAAATAAAAGTTGTAGTCAAAAACGCAGGACTCCATTCCCTGGGCGGTGCCTCCTGCCGGGCCCATGCCAGAAATTAAGCAGGGATATACGGGGTCCTAACTGGCCACGACCGGTTTCGTCCTCTCCCAGGACTCGTCAGGTGACGGAAATAAAACATGAGCAGGAACCAGGGCCATCCTAGGCTACGGACTGACAGGGGACCTCGAGGCTACACCAAAGAAGGAGGATGGTGGTCACCCCGGTGCCCTCCTGGCAGCCCACCAGAAGCGGTATTCAGAATTATTGTCTAGGGAAAAGAGTAGAGAGGGAGAGAGAGAGAGAGAGAGGGGGAGGGCGCGCGTGTGTGCGAGGCATGTGTGTACACTCAGGGTGGTGAACAAGCTAAGTGAGAGGAGAAGATCTGTAAAAGAAGAAGCATGGGTTAGGATTAGTGAAAGGGGGTCCAGAAAAACCTGTGGAAGGAGGGGGGGGGGGGGGGGGATTGTCTTTATGTGTGAGTGCTTAATGCACAGAGAAGCCTAAAATGTGTGTGTGCCTAGAGAAAGAGAGAGAGCGGAACAGACCAGTAGAGAATAGTAGAGAGAGAGAGACAGAATGTGTGTGTGAGTGTGTGAGAGAGTATGTGTGTGAGCAAAGCCTAAGATTATGTGTGTGTGCTTATGCACAGAAATGAATGTGTGAGCATGGAATGGGAGGGGGAGGAGGGAGAGGGAAGAAAAGAGAAAGTACATTATATCCATGCATACATATACACAGACATGTAGTACAAGCATGCACACACACTATCAGCAGTTCATGCAAACGCGTGGGGTATGAGTATGAGGTGGTAGGCCCAAGTTATTAATAAATGCACCCTATTAAATCAATCAAGCAACCAAACTAGACTAGAAAGAAAAACTTACATATGGCCCCAGAAGATGGAGAAGTGAAGATGAGATGGGAGATCCTAAGATGGATGCTTGCAGCGCGTGGTAGCAGCAGGTGCGTTTATGGGCAAAAAACAAGTGGGCTAATTAGCAACAGGTCCGCTAGCACGCATGCGTTCAGAGCATGGTACTGAATATGACACAAAACAAGCTAATAATTCGATAAAAAAACTAGATAAACAATTTATGGATAGCAAAAGCAAGTTAGAAAACGTATTATTGAGGGGTGGGAAATGGTCTTACGGTCACGCAGCTCCGGTCGGCAGTCACAGTCTCAAACGAACACACAGGCTTATTAATACCGGAGTATTAGTGACGGTGAAGAAAAAAGTTTTTGGAGAGAGGACGTCAAGGGGCGGGATCTCCAAATCACGTCACTAGCCATTGGAGTGTAAGGTCTGTGATTGACGTGGCAAACCGGGACGTGCAGCCAAGTCCGATGTAAACAAACACTGCAAAACTAGCAACGCCGTTCGGTAGCAGAAAACGGAGACTTGGAGATGAGAAAAAATTCCAAACCAAGAGGCAGTAGAGTGGTACAATCCTCAGAGTGTAGGGGAAAACGAATCACGTTTTACACAGGTGTAGAACCGGTCTGCACTGCTACGTTATGTGAAAAATAGCTGCCGCAGAAGAACGACCTGCTGCGGTGACGTCACTGAGAGGAAATCCCAGGGAAGCCCCTGCGCGTCCGTGGTCTCTACAACAGGGTGTAGGTACAGGCGAAAAAAATATTATGTTGAGCAGCAATAAGGGACTGGACTACACATTAGCAGTAAACAGTAAACTAATATTATCCCTATTAATATAATATAATATATTATATAATAAACCCTTAGAATAAAAGGCAAAACCAGAACGTTCCAAGGTAAAATTAGGACTCCAAGATAATCTAAGGATGGCCAAAGTATCTAAAAAACAGTGGCAGAAACGTGATAAAAGCAGCTCTCAGACTAAGAATCACCATAGAGGTCACGACCAACATAATCCAGAGGCCTAGAGCCAGCCGTCTCACAGAGAAACCACGTCACACAAGCACATCCCTACTCTGGACAGCAACACAACTCAGACCACCAGAGTCCGCAAAGTGGTCGAGGTCACATCCGATATTCCCCAATCATCAATGCAGACCATGGTGCCTAATCCATGCCCTGACAGATGACAGCCGGTAGGCAAGACACCAGGGTCACATCCGATATACCTGATGTCAACAGCCACCCCAGGCAGTCACCCAAGGCCAAAACCCCATGACAAGGCCCAAGACCAAGATCACCGCTGAGGGTGAAACGCCCCGCAGTGAGTCCAAGTGGTCCAGAGATTATGGTATTAGCCAGTGAACAAGATACTCATCAAGACACCGGCCTAGGCCTCAATGGACAGAACGGTCTAGATTCCTAGAGTAGAGAGTAGGCCTAAATCCATATGTGTGTGAAAAAATGTGGTCCAGTCTATATGGTGATCTCCAGCGTAATCCCTCCAGGAAGATGACCACAAAAGGTGGTGTGTATACACAAAGTAGGCGTCAAGGCGCCACTCCACAGGTAACCTAATGGCATAGCCACAGGTAAAAACAGCTCTGTGGGTAGATGTCACCTGGTCACAACTTCTGTAGTTGTACAGGGATGTGTATTTGGAGAGTACAGGCCGTGGCATACACTTTTTCTTGGTCTCCAGTGTAATACCTCCAGGAAGATGACCACATAGAGTGGTGTATATACACAAAATAGGCGCGAGGGCGCCACTCCACAGGCAACCTAATGGCACAGCCACAGGTAAAATCACCTCTTTGGGTAGATGTCACCTGGTCACAACCTCTGCAGTTGTACAGGGATGTGTATTGTGAGAATACAGGCCGTAGCATCCACTTCATTCTTCTCCACATGTGGTGAGGGGGTGACGCGGTGGGGGCTCCATCGTCACGTGTGGGAGTGAGGGAATGTATAAAAGGAACATCCCCAGGTGGCCAACACACGGTGATAGCCCTTAGTACCGGTCCAGGCCTCAGTGTCCGTGGATGTGAATCCAAATAAGGAGAGCAAAAACTAAAAATACGTAGGCTATTAGATGTGAATAAACTCTGAGTAGTGGCTTCCGCATGCTAGGTTGACTTGCTGCTGTTGAGCCATGTCCTCTGACTCTGCCATTGGGCGTCAGGCGGCTCCCGGTGGGTGATTGGCCGAGGAGGCCAGCTGAACCAGGAGCCGAGCGTCATGCAACACAACCTAGGTCCATTCATGGTAGTAAGTTATGGATAGGATGCTGCTTAAGGGGAATCGGGCTAAAGGCTAAAGGGAAAATATCCAGCTAATCAAAGGCCACCGGCTGTGGCAGGCTGAGTAGGAAGGTCTACCATTCCACGGACAGTCTGATGGGGGCCATTCTGGCTCCATACTAAATCCAAACCCCCTAAGCGGTCCCCCCACTGTGCGAGCTGGTAAGGTCAATTAGTCGAAGCCCCAGCCAACACATCCACGGTCTTCTAGGTGAGAATGTTGTTGTGAATGCAGGGGACATTAGGGACAGTTTGTATTATGGACCCAGGTCTGGAGGAGAAGTCCAGACGCGCGTACGCGATCAATGGAGGTCTTTAAATCCAAAACAAGTGTATTGTATCTTCTCCCAGAAGGCTCCACATCAGATTTATTTGTGTCTAATAGGCGATACAATCCAAGTCAGGTAGAGGATGGGGGGTCCCAGTCAGAGCACCTAAGTGTATCCAGGGGAGGCGAACCCTGATAGAGGTGACGATGGCCGGGTACTCAAAAAACCAAACTGAACACAGGGAGGGGGATCACACTCCATGATGTGAGAGAGCCCCAAGTCCCAACTAGCGTGTGGGTGTCCCCACTAAACCTGGTTGCAGGGAGGGACACCAGAGAGACGGAGTTGATAGGCCTGGGGTCGAAGGTAACTGACTAGAGTGCCCACCAGGAGTGGAGCGCCCCAGTGAAGGGGGGCTCGGCTAACCTAGGGGCTTATATAAGTAGGAACCAGGTATGGGAGCCTCAAAACCGTGAGCGAAGTGCTGAACTAAACCGAACCCCTAGATTACTAGTATGAGGCCAGGTTAGGCCAACCATACTAATTTAGGCTAAGCTAACAATACCAGTCTAGATGACGTGAACCGTGTGAAAAAATGCGAAACGGCAGCATCTGAAGGGCTAGGCTAACAAAGCTGAGTTAGGCTAACAATGCTAAGCTAGGCTAAGCTAACAAAAACCGTCCAGATAGGTCAAAAAACGATATAGATCATAACTAATATGCAAATTAGCGGGTTGGGTAAATGCTAACAATGCTAGGCTAGGCTAACAAAAAACCGTCTAAATTGGTCAGAAAAAGAATATAGATCATAACTAACATGCAAAATAGCAAATTGGGTAAAGGCTAACAATGCTAAGCTAGGCTAAGCTAGGTTATGCTAAGCTAACAAAAACGTCTAAATAAGTAAAAAACGTGTGGGTCATGTCAAACCTACCGAATAACGCATCGGGCTGGGCTAACAATGCTAAGCTAAGCTAAATATGCTAAATGGCGCAAGGCGGACCCAAAATACGACGTTCTAATATATAACCTGGGTTCCTCGTAAAAAAGAGCGCAGGCCCGCCCGGTAGGTCCCTAGTCACACCGCGAGAATCAGGAGAAGCAACGTACATGGCTGTGATGTTTAGTCACATGCGGGTAAATCATATAAAACCAGTACCCTCGCCACATCAACCCAGTGCGCGGCCGGTCTCAACTCCAAAAATATGTCCCAACGGAAGTCTCAGCACATCTAGTTCCGTGTCTCTGACTGGAGATCTGCCATGCACAAATTAGAGGGGCATATCCCCGTGCCCAGCTAGGAAGTGTTGCATGAAAGGGTTGAATCGCTAGTGGAGGGAGACGGTGCGAACAAGTCAGTGGTCCCAATATAACAAGCAAGTAAATTGGTGGCATCCTGATGTGGATTCAGATCACAGCCTTGTATGCTCCGGCGGGTTAGGTTTAATGTCTGAAAATCCCCCGAGCCCAGTAGTTCGGTACTTCGACCCACTTAGGCTCAGGACTGAGGCACACGCTATGCCAATGCTGAGTCATCCACCACATCCGAACAGGGGCTAGGCCCCTCCAGGAACCCCGAGGGGAACCCAGGCCGGGTAACACCTGAAGCGCTCGCCACTCGACACAGGGTGAGTGAGGAGCACTCAGGGGGATAGTAATATATAAACATACAACAAGAAACAATGCATAATATATAAGTATAGGTCGAGCACATGGATGGCCGTCTCCGTATCCACTTGACATGTTCAGGTAGCAGGGTCAATGCGGGAGCATGCTCAGAGTCAGAAAGGTCCCTTGTTGTTAGTAGAAGTTAATATCTGGAGGGTCTCTGTCCACCTGGGGGACAAAGTAAACACCATCAGAGTATATAAAAGTCATAAAGTGTTTGAAACCGAGTTATTATTCCAATTATGGTATCAATCCTTAAGAGTCCCGATCCCCAAGGGGTCAAGGTACACATCCTCAGATTATAAATAGGTTTGATGTCTGATGATCACCCGAGCCCAGCAGTTTCGTGCTTCGACCCGTTTAGGTGTGAACTCTCACTGGTTGGGGTTAGGACAGGTGACCCAGTGAGGTGGCCCAGTGAGGTGGCCCAGTAATCAGAGATAAAACCACTGGGGGGAAGCAACGGTTAAGTTTTAGGCGTAGACCCCCCCAGGTTGGGGTTAGGATAAGTGACAGGGGGGCTATCCCACCCCATTAAGTCACAGTAGGTTAGTCGTCTGGTTAAGTTTTAGGCGTAGGCCCTCCCAGGTTGGGGTTAGGATAAGTGACAGGGGGGTTATCCTACCCCATTAAGTCACAGAAGGTAAGCCTTCCGGTTGAGTTTTAGGCGTAGACCCTCCCAGGTTGGGGTTAGGATAAGTGACAGGGGGGCTATCCTACCCCATTAAGTCACAGTAGGTCAGCCTTTCGGTTAAGTTTTAGGCGTAGACCCTCCCAGGTTGGGGTTAGGGTAAGTGACAGGGGGGCTATCCTACCCCATTAAGTCACAGTAGGCCAGCCTATGGGATGGTGACGGTTGGGTTAAGGTATGCGGAGAAGGGCAAAAGAGGGAGCAACATGCCGGCGTCTGGGGGGAGTACACGAGGAACGCAGGAGGGATAGAAATTAAATAAAGGGCCTGTGTGGACATATAAGGTGCAATTGAGTGTGTGAGTGCGTGTCCTACCTTGACCGGGTAGCTAACTTAATCTGAAAAGCTAAAAAAGGTTCTACCTGGAAAGTTAAGAATCTATACCAATCCCGGGTGCAGATGTGGGGAGGACCCCAAGGAAATGCAGGGCTGTGGAAGGAAGGGGTTAATAAACAAGATACATGAGTGTCATAGCCCTGTCCTCACTGCACATGAGTGCGATGAAGATAAAGCCATGCAGACAATAGTGGTGGGAGTGGGGTGAGAGAGATATAGAGAGAGGCGCTCCTGTTAGAGCAAATAAAAGTTGTAGTCAAAAACGCAGGACTCCATTCCCTGGGCGGTGCCTCCTGCCGGGCCCATGCCAGAAATTAAGCAGGGATATACGGGGTCCTAACTGGCCACGACCGGTTTCGTCCTCTCCCAGGACTCGTCAGGTGACGGAAATAAAACATGAGCAGGAACCAGGGCCATCCTAGGCTACGGACTGACAGGGGACCTCGAGGCTACACCAAAGAAGGAGGATGGTGGTCACCCCGGTGCCCTCCTGGCAGCCCACCAGAAGCGGTATTCAGAATTATTGTCTAGGGAAAAGAGTAGAGAGGGAGAGAGAGAGAGAGAGAGGGGGAGGGCGCGCGTGTGTGCGAGGCATGTGTGTACACTCAGGGTGGTGAACAAGCTAAGTGAGAGGAGAAGATCTGTAAAAGAAGAAGCATGGGTTAGGATTAGTGAAAGGGGGTCCAGAAAAACCTGTGGAAGGAGGGGGGGGGGGGGGGGGATTGTCTTTATGTGTGAGTGCTTAATGCACAGAGAAGCCTAAAATGTGTGTGTGCCTAGAGAAAGAGAGAGAGCGGAACAGACCAGTAGAGAATAGTAGAGAGAGAGAGACAGAATGTGTGTGTGAGTGTGTGAGAGAGTATGTGTGTGAGCAAAGCCTAAGATTATGTGTGTGTGCTTATGCACAGAAATGAATGTGTGAGCATGGAATGGGAGGGGGAGGAGGGAGAGGGAAGAAAAGAGAAAGTACATTATATCCATGCATACATATACACAGACATGTAGTACAAGCATGCACACACACTATCAGCAGTTCATGCAAACGCGTGGGGTATGAGTATGAGGTGGTAGGCCCAAGTTATTAATAAATGCACCCTATTAAATCAATCAAGCAACCAAACTAGACTAGAAAGAAAAACTTACATATGGCCCCAGAAGATGGAGAAGTGAAGATGAGATGGGAGATCCTAAGATGGATGCTTGCAGCGCGTGGTAGCAGCAGGTGCGTTTATGGGCAAAAAACAAGTGGGCTAATTAGCAACAGGTCCGCTAGCACGCATGCGTTCAGAGCATGGTACTGAATATGACACAAAACAAGCTAATAATTCGATAAAAAAACTAGATAAACAATTTATGGATAGCAAAAGCAAGTTAGAAAACGTATTATTGAGGGGTGGGAAATGGTCTTACGGTCACGCAGCTCCGGTCGGCAGTCACAGTCTCAAACGAACACACAGGCTTATTAATACCGGAGTATTAGTGACGGTGAAGAAAAAAGTTTTTGGAGAGAGGACGTCAAGGGGCGGGATCTCCAAATCACGTCACTAGCCATTGGAGTGTAAGGTCTGTGATTGACGTGGCAAACCGGGACGTGCAGCCAAGTCCGATGTAAACAAACACTGCAAAACTAGCAACGCCGTTCGGTAGCAGAAAACGGAGACTTGGAGATGAGAAAAAATTCCAAACCAAGAGGCAGTAGAGTGGTACAATCCTCAGAGTGTAGGGGAAAACGAATCACGTTTTACACAGGTGTAGAACCGGTCTGCACTGCTACGTTATGTGAAAAATAGCTGCCGCAGAAGAACGACCTGCTGCGGTGACGTCACTGAGAGGAAATCCCAGGGAAGCCCCTGCGCGTCCGTGGTCTCTACAACAGGGTGTAGGTACAGGCGAAAAAAATATTATGTTGAGCAGCAATAAGGGACTGGACTACACATTAGCAGTAAACAGTAAACTAATATTATCCCTATTAATATAATATAATATATTATATAATAAACCCTTAGAATAAAAGGCAAAACCAGAACGTTCCAAGGTAAAATTAGGACTCCAAGATAATCTAAGGATGGCCAAAGTATCTAAAAAACAGTGGCAGAAACGTGATAAAAGCAGCTCTCAGACTAAGAATCACCATAGAGGTCACGACCAACATAATCCAGAGGCCTAGAGCCAGCCGTCTCACAGAGAAACCACGTCACACAAGCACATCCCTACTCTGGACAGCAACACAACTCAGACCACCAGAGTCCGCAAAGTGGTCGAGGTCACATCCGATATTCCCCAATCATCAATGCAGACCATGGTGCCTAATCCATGCCCTGACAGATGACAGCCGGTAGGCAAGACACCAGGGTCACATCCGATATACCTGATGTCAACAGCCACCCCAGGCAGTCACCCAAGGCCAAAACCCCATGACAAGGCCCAAGACCAAGATCACCGCTGAGGGTGAAACGCCCCGCAGTGAGTCCAAGTGGTCCAGAGATTATGGTATTAGCCAGTGAACAAGATACTCATCAAGACACCGGCCTAGGCCTCAATGGACAGAACGGTCTAGATTCCTAGAGTAGAGAGTAGGCCTAAATCCATATGTGTGTGAAAAAATGTGGTCCAGTCTATATGGTGATCTCCAGCGTAATCCCTCCAGGAAGATGACCACAAAAGGTGGTGTGTATACACAAAGTAGGCGTCAAGGCGCCACTCCACAGGTAACCTAATGGCATAGCCACAGGTAAAAACAGCTCTGTGGGTAGATGTCACCTGGTCACAACTTCTGTAGTTGTACAGGGATGTGTATTTGGAGAGTACAGGCCGTGGCATACACTTTTTCTTGGTCTCCAGTGTAATACCTCCAGGAAGATGACCACATAGAGTGGTGTATATACACAAAATAGGCGCGAGGGCGCCACTCCACAGGCAACCTAATGGCACAGCCACAGGTAAAATCACCTCTTTGGGTAGATGTCACCTGGTCACAACCTCTGCAGTTGTACAGGGATGTGTATTGTGAGAATACAGGCCGTAGCATCCACTTCATTCTTCTCCACATGTGGTGAGGGGGTGACGCGGTGGGGGCTCCATCGTCACGTGTGGGAGTGAGGGAATGTATAAAAGGAACATCCCCAGGTGGCCAACACACGGTGATAGCCCTTAGTACCGGTCCAGGCCTCAGTGTCCGTGGATGTGAATCCAAATAAGGAGAGCAAAAACTAAAAATACGTAGGCTATTAGATGTGAATAAACTCTGAGTAGTGGCTTCCGCATGCTAGGTTGACTTGCTGCTGTTGAGCCATGTCCTCTGACTCTGCCATTGGGCGTCAGGCGGCTCCCGGTGGGTGATTGGCCGAGGAGGCCAGCTGAACCAGGAGCCGAGCGTCATGCAACACAACCTAGGTCCATTCATGGTAGTAAGTTATGGATAGGATGCTGCTTAAGGGGAATCGGGCTAAAGGCTAAAGGGAAAATATCCAGCTAATCAAAGGCCACCGGCTGTGGCAGGCTGAGTAGGAAGGTCTACCATTCCACGGACAGTCTGATGGGGGCCATTCTGGCTCCATACTAAATCCAAACCCCCTAAGCGGTCCCCCCACTGTGCGAGCTGGTAAGGTCAATTAGTCGAAGCCCCAGCCAACACATCCACGGTCTTCTAGGTGAGAATGTTGTTGTGAATGCAGGGGACATTAGGGACAGTTTGTATTATGGACCCAGGTCTGGAGGAGAAGTCCAGACGCGCGTACGCGATCAATGGAGGTCTTTAAATCCAAAACAAGTGTATTGTATCTTCTCCCAGAAGGCTCCACATCAGATTTATTTGTGTCTAATAGGCGATACAATCCAAGTCAGGTAGAGGATGGGGGGTCCCAGTCAGAGCACCTAAGTGTATCCAGGGGAGGCGAACCCTGATAGAGGTGACGATGGCCGGGTACTCAAAAAACCAAACTGAACACAGGGAGGGGGATCACACTCCATGATGTGAGAGAGCCCCAAGTCCCAACTAGCGTGTGGGTGTCCCCACTAAACCTGGTTGCAGGGAGGGACACCAGAGAGACGGAGTTGATAGGCCTGGGGTCGAAGGTAACTGACTAGAGTGCCCACCAGGAGTGGAGCGCCCCAGTGAAGGGGGGCTCGGCTAACCTAGGGGCTTATATAAGTAGGAACCAGGTATGGGAGCCTCAAAACCGTGAGCGAAGTGCTGAACTAAACCGAACCCCTAGATTACTAGTATGAGGCCAGGTTAGGCCAACCATACTAATTTAGGCTAAGCTAACAATACCAGTCTAGATGACGTGAACCGTGTGAAAAAATGCGAAACGGCAGCATCTGAAGGGCTAGGCTAACAAAGCTGAGTTAGGCTAACAATGCTAAGCTAGGCTAAGCTAACAAAAACCGTCCAGATAGGTCAAAAAACGATATAGATCATAACTAATATGCAAATTAGCGGGTTGGGTAAATGCTAACAATGCTAGGCTAGGCTAACAAAAAACCGTCTAAATTGGTCAGAAAAAGAATATAGATCATAACTAACATGCAAAATAGCAAATTGGGTAAAGGCTAACAATGCTAAGCTAGGCTAAGCTAGGTTATGCTAAGCTAACAAAAACGTCTAAATAAGTAAAAAACGTGTGGGTCATGTCAAACCTACCGAATAACGCATCGGGCTGGGCTAACAATGCTAAGCTAAGCTAAATATGCTAAATGGCGCAAGGCGGACCCAAAATACGACGTTCTAATATATAACCTGGGTTCCTCGTAAAAAAGAGCGCAGGCCCGCCCGGTAGGTCCCTAGTCACACCGCGAGAATCAGGAGAAGCAACGTACATGGCTGTGATGTTTAGTCACATGCGGGTAAATCATATAAAACCAGTACCCTCGCCACATCAACCCAGTGCGCGGCCGGTCTCAACTCCAAAAATATGTCCCAACGGAAGTCTCAGCACATCTAGTTCCGTGTCTCTGACTGGAGATCTGCCATGCACAAATTAGAGGGGCATATCCCCGTGCCCAGCTAGGAAGTGTTGCATGAAAGGGTTGAATCGCTAGTGGAGGGAGACGGTGCGAACAAGTCAGTGGTCCCAATATAACAAGCAAGTAAATTGGTGGCATCCTGATGTGGATTCAGATCACAGCCTTGTATGCTCCGGCGGGTTAGGTTTAATGTCTGAAAATCCCCCGAGCCCAGTAGTTCGGTACTTCGACCCACTTAGGCTCAGGACTGAGGCACACGCTATGCCAATGCTGAGTCATCCACCACATCCGAACAGGGGCTAGGCCCCTCCAGGAACCCCGAGGGGAACCCAGGCCGGGTAACACCTGAAGCGCTCGCCACTCGACACAGGGTGAGTGAGGAGCACTCAGGGGGATAGTAATATATAAACATACAACAAGAAACAATGCATAATATATAAGTATAGGTCGAGCACATGGATGGCCGTCTCCGTATCCACTTGACATGTTCAGGTAGCAGGGTCAATGCGGGAGCATGCTCAGAGTCAGAAAGGTCCCTTGTTGTTAGTAGAAGTTAATATCTGGAGGGTCTCTGTCCACCTGGGGGACAAAGTAAACACCATCAGAGTATATAAAAGTCATAAAGTGTTTGAAACCGAGTTATTATTCCAATTATGGTATCAATCCTTAAGAGTCCCGATCCCCAAGGGGTCAAGGTACACATCCTCAGATTATAAATAGGTTTGATGTCTGATGATCACCCGAGCCCAGCAGTTTCGTGCTTCGACCCGTTTAGGTGTGAACTCTCACTGGTTGGGGTTAGGACAGGTGACCCAGTGAGGTGGCCCAGTGAGGTGGCCCAGTAATCAGAGATAAAACCACTGGGGGGAAGCAACGGTTAAGTTTTAGGCGTAGACCCCCCCAGGTTGGGGTTAGGATAAGTGACAGGGGGGCTATCCCACCCCATTAAGTCACAGTAGGTTAGTCGTCTGGTTAAGTTTTAGGCGTAGGCCCTCCCAGGTTGGGGTTAGGATAAGTGACAGGGGGGTTATCCTACCCCATTAAGTCACAGAAGGTAAGCCTTCCGGTTGAGTTTTAGGCGTAGACCCTCCCAGGTTGGGGTTAGGATAAGTGACAGGGGGGCTATCCTACCCCATTAAGTCACAGTAGGTCAGCCTTTCGGTTAAGTTTTAGGCGTAGACCCTCCCAGGTTGGGGTTAGGGTAAGTGACAGGGGGGTTAGGGTTAGGGTTAGGGTTAGGGTTAGGGTTAGGTTTAATGTCTGAAAATCCCCCGAGCCCAGTAGTTCGGTACTTCGACCCACTTAGGCTCAGGACTGAGGCACACGCTATGCCAATGCTGAGTCATCCACCACATCCGAACAGGGGCTAGGCCCCTCCAGGAACCCCGAGGGGAACCCAGGCCGGGTAACACCTGAAGCGCTCGCCACTCGACACAGGGTGAGTGAGGAGCACTCAGGGGGATAGTAATATATAAACATACAACAAGAAACAATGCATAATATATAAGTATAGGTCGAGCACATGGATGGCCGTCTCCGTATCCACTTGACATGTTCAGGTAGCAGGGTCAATGCGGGAGCATGCTCAGAGTCAGAAAGGTCCCTTGTTGTTAGTAGAAGTTAATATCTGGAGGGTCTCTGTCCACCTGGGGGACAAAGTAAACACCATCAGAGTATATAAAAGTCATAAAGTGTTTGAAACCGAGTTATTATTCCAATTATGGTATCAATCCTTAAGAGTCCCGATCCCCAAGGGGTCAAGGTACACATCCTCAGATTATAAATAGGTTTGATGTCTGATGATCACCCGAGCCCAGCAGTTTCGTGCTTCGACCCGTTTAGGTGTGAACTCTCACTGGTTGGGGTTAGGACAGGTGACCCAGTGAGGTGGCCCAGTGAGGTGGCCCAGTAATCAGAGATAAAACCACTGGGGGGAAGCAACGGTTAAGTTTTAGGCGTAGACCCCCCCAGGTTGGGGTTAGGATAAGTGACAGGGGGGCTATCCCACCCCATTAAGTCACAGTAGGTTAGTCGTCTGGTTAAGTTTTAGGCGTAGGCCCTCCCAGGTTGGGGTTAGGATAAGTGACAGGGGGGTTATCCTACCCCATTAAGTCACAGAAGGTAAGCCTTCCGGTTGAGTTTTAGGCGTAGACCCTCCCAGGTTGGGGTTAGGATAAGTGACAGGGGGGCTATCCTACCCCATTAAGTCACAGTAGGTCAGCCTTTCGGTTAAGTTTTAGGCGTAGACCCTCCCAGGTTGGGGTTAGGGTAAGTGACAGGGGGGCTATCCTACCCCATTAAGTCACAGTAGGCCAGCCTATGGGATGGTGACGGTTGGGTTAAGGTACGCGGAGAAGGGCAAAAGAGGGAGCAACATGCCGGCGTCTGGGGGGAGTACACGAGGAACGCAGGAGGGATAGAAATTAAATAAAGGGCCTGTGTGGACATATAAGGTGCAATTGAGTGTGTGAGTGCGTGTCCTACCTTGACCGGGTAGCTAACTTAATCTGAAAAGCTAAAAAAGGTTCTACCTGGAAAGTTAAGAATCTATACCAATCCCGGGTGCAGATGTGGGGAGGACCCCAAGGAAATGCAGGGCTGTGGAAGGAAGGGGTTAATAAACAAGATACATGAGTGTCATAGCCCTGTCCTCACTGCACATGAGTGCGATGAAGATAAAGCCATGCAGACAATAGTGGTGGGAGTGGGGTGAGAGAGATATAGAGAGAGGCGCTCCTGTTAGAGCAAATAAAAGTTGTAGTCAAAAACGCAGGACTCCATTCCCTGGGCGGTGCCTCCTGCCGGGCCCATGCCAGAAATTAAGCAGGGATATACGGGGTCCTAACTGGCCACGACCGGTTTCGTCCTCTCCCAGGACTCGTCAGGTGACGGAAATAAAACATGAGCAGGAACCAGGGCCATCCTAGGCTACGGACTGACAGGGGACCTCGAGGCTACACCAAAGAAGGAGGATGGTGGTCACCCCGGTGCCCTCCTGGCAGCCCACCAGAAGCGGTATTCAGAATTATTGTCTAGGGAAAAGAGTAGAGAGGGAGAGAGAGAGAGAGAGAGGGGGAGGGCGCGCGTGTGTGCGAGGCATGTGTGTACACTCAGGGTGGTGAACAAGCTAAGTGAGAGGAGAAGATCTGTAAAAGAAGAAGCATGGGTTAGGATTAGTGAAAGGGGGTCCAGAAAAACCTGTGGAAGGAGGGGGGGGGGGGGGGGGATTGTCTTTATGTGTGAGTGCTTAATGCACAGAGAAGCCTAAAATGTGTGTGTGCCTAGAGAAAGAGAGAGAGCGGAACAGACCAGTAGAGAATAGTAGAGAGAGAGAGACAGAATGTGTGTGTGAGTGTGTGAGAGAGTATGTGTGTGAGCAAAGCCTAAGATTATGTGTGTGTGCTTATGCACAGAAATGAATGTGTGAGCATGGAATGGGAGGGGGAGGAGGGAGAGGGAAGAAAAGAGAAAGTACATTATATCCATGCATACATATACACAGACATGTAGTACAAGCATGCACACACACTATCAGCAGTTCATGCAAACGCGTGGGGTATGAGTATGAGGTGGTAGGCCCAAGTTATTAATAAATGCACCCTATTAAATCAATCAAGCAACCAAACTAGACTAGAAAGAAAAACTTACATATGGCCCCAGAAGATGGAGAAGTGAAGATGAGATGGGAGATCCTAAGATGGATGCTTGCAGCGCGTGGTAGCAGCAGGTGCGTTTATGGGCAAAAAACAAGTGGGCTAATTAGCAACAGGTCCGCTAGCACGCATGCGTTCAGAGCATGGTACTGAATATGACACAAAACAAGCTAATAATTCGATAAAAAAACTAGATAAACAATTTATGGATAGCAAAAGCAAGTTAGAAAACGTATTATTGAGGGGTGGGAAATGGTCTTACGGTCACGCAGCTCCGGTCGGCAGTCACAGTCTCAAACGAACACACAGGCTTATTAATACCGGAGTATTAGTGACGGTGAAGAAAAAAGTTTTTGGAGAGAGGACGTCAAGGGGCGGGATCTCCAAATCACGTCACTAGCCATTGGAGTGTAAGGTCTGTGATTGACGTGGCAAACCGGGACGTGCAGCCAAGTCCGATGTAAACAAACACTGCAAAACTAGCAACGCCGTTCGGTAGCAGAAAACGGAGACTTGGAGATGAGAAAAAATTCCAAACCAAGAGGCAGTAGAGTGGTACAATCCTCAGAGTGTAGGGGAAAACGAATCACGTTTTACACAGGTGTAGAACCGGTCTGCACTGCTACGTTATGTGAAAAATAGCTGCCGCAGAAGAACGACCTGCTGCGGTGACGTCACTGAGAGGAAATCCCAGGGAAGCCCCTGCGCGTCCGTGGTCTCTACAACAGGGTGTAGGTACAGGCGAAAAAAATATTATGTTGAGCAGCAATAAGGGACTGGACTACACATTAGCAGTAAACAGTAAACTAATATTATCCCTATTAATATAATATAATATATTATATAATAAACCCTTAGAATAAAAGGCAAAACCAGAACGTTCCAAGGTAAAATTAGGACTCCAAGATAATCTAAGGATGGCCAAAGTATCTAAAAAACAGTGGCAGAAACGTGATAAAAGCAGCTCTCAGACTAAGAATCACCATAGAGGTCACGACCAACATAATCCAGAGGCCTAGAGCCAGCCGTCTCACAGAGAAACCACGTCACACAAGCACATCCCTACTCTGGACAGCAACACAACTCAGACCACCAGAGTCCGCAAAGTGGTCGAGGTCACATCCGATATTCCCCAATCATCAATGCAGACCATGGTGCCTAATCCATGCCCTGACAGATGACAGCCGGTAGGCAAGACACCAGGGTCACATCCGATATACCTGATGTCAACAGCCACCCCAGGCAGTCACCCAAGGCCAAAACCCCATGACAAGGCCCAAGACCAAGATCACCGCTGAGGGTGAAACGCCCCGCAGTGAGTCCAAGTGGTCCAGAGATTATGGTATTAGCCAGTGAACAAGATACTCATCAAGACACCGGCCTAGGCCTCAATGGACAGAACGGTCTAGATTCCTAGAGTAGAGAGTAGGCCTAAATCCATATGTGTGTGAAAAAATGTGGTCCAGTCTATATGGTGATCTCCAGCGTAATCCCTCCAGGAAGATGACCACAAAAGGTGGTGTGTATACACAAAGTAGGCGTCAAGGCGCCACTCCACAGGTAACCTAATGGCATAGCCACAGGTAAAAACAGCTCTGTGGGTAGATGTCACCTGGTCACAACTTCTGTAGTTGTACAGGGATGTGTATTTGGAGAGTACAGGCCGTGGCATACACTTTTTCTTGGTCTCCAGTGTAATACCTCCAGGAAGATGACCACATAGAGTGGTGTATATACACAAAATAGGCGCGAGGGCGCCACTCCACAGGCAACCTAATGGCACAGCCACAGGTAAAATCACCTCTTTGGGTAGATGTCACCTGGTCACAACCTCTGCAGTTGTACAGGGATGTGTATTGTGAGAATACAGGCCGTAGCATCCACTTCATTCTTCTCCACATGTGGTGAGGGGGTGACGCGGTGGGGGCTCCATCGTCACGTGTGGGAGTGAGGGAACGTATAAAAGGAACATCCCCAGGTGGCCAACACACGGTGATAGCCCTTAGTACCGGTCCAGGCCTCAGTGTCCGTGGATGTGAATCCAAATAAGGAGAGCAAAAACTAAAAATACGTAGGCTATTAGATGTGAATAAACTCTGAGTAGTGGCTTCCGCATGCTAGGTTGACTTGCTGCTGTTGAGCCATGTCCTCTGACTCTGCCATTGGGCGTCAGGCGGCTCCCGGTGGGTGATTGGCCGAGGAGGCCAGCTGAACCAGGAGCCGAGCGTCATGCAACACAACCTAGGTCCATTCATGGTAGTAAGTTATGGATAGGATGCTGCTTAAGGGGAATCGGGCTAAAGGCTAAAGGGAAAATATCCAGCTAATCAAAGGCCACCGGCTGTGGCAGGCTGAGTAGGAAGGTCTACCATTCCACGGACAGTCTGATGGGGGCCATTCTGGCTCCATACTAAATCCAAACCCCCTAAGCGGTCCCCCCACTGTGCGAGCTGGTAAGGTCAATTAGTCGAAGCCCCAGCCAACACATCCACGGTCTTCTAGGTGAGAATGTTGTTGTGAATGCAGGGGACATTAGGGACAGTTTGTATTATGGACCCAGGTCTGGAGGAGAAGTCCAGACGCGCGTACGCGATCAATGGAGGTCTTTAAATCCAAAACAAGTGTATTGTATCTTCTCCCAGAAGGCTCCACATCAGATTTATTTGTGTCTAATAGGCGATACAATCCAAGTCAGGTAGAGGATGGGGGGTCCCAGTCAGAGCACCTAAGTGTATCCAGGGGAGGCGAACCCTGATAGAGGTGACGATGGCCGGGTACTCAAAAAACCAAACTGAACACAGGGAGGGGGATCACACTCCATGATGTGAGAGAGCCCCAAGTCCCAACTAGCGTGTGGGTGTCCCCACTAAACCTGGTTGCAGGGAGGGACACCAGAGAGACGGAGTTGATAGGCCTGGGGTCGAAGGTAACTGACTAGAGTGCCCACCAGGAGTGGAGCGCCCCAGTGAAGGGGGGCTCGGCTAACCTAGGGGCTTATATAAGTAGGAACCAGGTATGGGAGCCTCAAAACCGTGAGCGAAGTGCTGAACTAAACCGAACCCCTAGATTACTAGTATGAGGCCAGGTTAGGCCAACCATACTAATTTAGGCTAAGCTAACAATACCAGTCTAGATGACGTGAACCGTGTGAAAAAATGCGAAACGGCAGCATCTGAAGGGCTAGGCTAACAAAGCTGAGTTAGGCTAACAATGCTAAGCTAGGCTAAGCTAACAAAAACCGTCCAGATAGGTCAAAAAACGATATAGATCATAACTAATATGCAAATTAGCGGGTTGGGTAAATGCTAACAATGCTAGGCTAGGCTAACAAAAAACCGTCTAAATTGGTCAGAAAAAGAATATAGATCATAACTAACATGCAAAATAGCAAATTGGGTAAAGGCTAACAATGCTAAGCTAGGCTAAGCTAGGTTATGCTAAGCTAACAAAAACGTCTAAATAAGTAAAAAACGTGTGGGTCATGTCAAACCTACCGAATAACGCATCGGGCTGGGCTAACAATGCTAAGCTAAGCTAAATATGCTAAATGGCGCAAGGCGGACCCAAAATACGACGTTCTAATATATAACCTGGGTTCCTCGTAAAAAAGAGCGCAGGCCCGCCCGGTAGGTCCCTAGTCACACCGCGAGAATCAGGAGAAGCAACGTACATGGCTGTGATGTTTAGTCACATGCGGGTAAATCATATAAAACCAGTACCCTCGCCACATCAACCCAGTGCGCGGCCGGTCTCAACTCCAAAAATATGTCCCAACGGAAGTCTCAGCACATCTAGTTCCGTGTCTCTGACTGGAGATCTGCCATGCACAAATTAGAGGGGCATATCCCCGTGCCCAGCTAGGAAGTGTTGCATGAAAGGGTTGAATCGCTAGTGGAGGGAGACGGTGCGAACAAGTCAGTGGTCCCAATATAACAAGCAAGTAAATTGGTGGCATCCTGATGTGGATTCAGATCACAGCCTTGTATGCTCCGGCGGGTTAGGTTTAATGTCTGAAAATCCCCCGAGCCCAGTAGTTCGGTACTTCGACCCACTTAGGCTCAGGACTGAGGCACACGCTATGCCAATGCTGAGTCATCCACCACATCCGAACAGGGGCTAGGCCCCTCCAGGAACCCCGAGGGGAACCCAGGCCGGGTAACACCTGAAGCGCTCGCCACTCGACACAGGGTGAGTGAGGAGCACTCAGGGGGATAGTAATATATAAACATACAACAAGAAACAATGCATAATATATAAGTATAGGTCGAGCACATGGATGGCCGTCTCCGTATCCACTTGACATGTTCAGGTAGCAGGGTCAATGCGGGAGCATGCTCAGAGTCAGAAAGGTCCCTTGTTGTTAGTAGAAGTTAATATCTGGAGGGTCTCTGTCCACCTGGGGGACAAAGTAAACACCATCAGAGTATATAAAAGTCATAAAGTGTTTGAAACCGAGTTATTATTCCAATTATGGTATCAATCCTTAAGAGTCCCGATCCCCAAGGGGTCAAGGTACACATCCTCAGATTATAAATAGGTTTGATGTCTGATGATCACCCGAGCCCAGCAGTTTCGTGCTTCGACCCGTTTAGGTGTGAACTCTCACTGGTTGGGGTTAGGACAGGTGACCCAGTGAGGTGGCCCAGTGAGGTGGCCCAGTAATCAGAGATAAAACCACTGGGGGGAAGCAACGGTTAAGTTTTAGGCGTAGACCCCCCCAGGTTGGGGTTAGGATAAGTGACAGGGGGGCTATCCCACCCCATTAAGTCACAGTAGGTTAGTCGTCTGGTTAAGTTTTAGGCGTAGGCCCTCCCAGGTTGGGGTTAGGATAAGTGACAGGGGGGTTATCCTACCCCATTAAGTCACAGAAGGTAAGCCTTCCGGTTGAGTTTTAGGCGTAGACCCTCCCAGGTTGGGGTTAGGATAAGTGACAGGGGGGCTATCCTACCCCATTAAGTCACAGTAGGTCAGCCTTTCGGTTAAGTTTTAGGCGTAGACCCTCCCAGGTTGGGGTTAGGGTAAGTGACAGGGGGGTTAGGGTTAGGGTTAGGGTTAGGGTTAGGTTTAATGTCTGAAAATCCCCCGAGCCCAGTAGTTCGGTACTTCGACCCACTTAGGCTCAGGACTGAGGCACACGCTATGCCAATGCTGAGTCATCCACCACATCCGAACAGGGGCTAGGCCCCTCCAGGAACCCCGAGGGGAACCCAGGCCGGGTAACACCTGAAGCGCTCGCCACTCGACACAGGGTGAGTGAGGAGCACTCAGGGGGATAGTAATATATAAACATACAACAAGAAACAATGCATAATATATAAGTATAGGTCGAGCACATGGATGGCCGTCTCCGTATCCACTTGACATGTTCAGGTAGCAGGGTCAATGCGGGAGCATGCTCAGAGTCAGAAAGGTCCCTTGTTGTTAGTAGAAGTTAATATCTGGAGGGTCTCTGTCCACCTGGGGGACAAAGTAAACACCATCAGAGTATATAAAAGTCATAAAGTGTTTGAAACCGAGTTATTATTCCAATTATGGTATCAATCCTTAAGAGTCCCGATCCCCAAGGGGTCAAGGTACACATCCTCAGATTATAAATAGGTTTGATGTCTGATGATCACCCGAGCCCAGCAGTTTCGTGCTTCGACCCGTTTAGGTGTGAACTCTCACTGGTTGGGGTTAGGACAGGTGACCCAGTGAGGTGGCCCAGTGAGGTGGCCCAGTAATCAGAGATAAAACCACTGGGGGGAAGCAACGGTTAAGTTTTAGGCGTAGACCCCCCCAGGTTGGGGTTAGGATAAGTGACAGGGGGGCTATCCCACCCCATTAAGTCACAGTAGGTTAGTCGTCTGGTTAAGTTTTAGGCGTAGGCCCTCCCAGGTTGGGGTTAGGATAAGTGACAGGGGGGTTATCCTACCCCATTAAGTCACAGAAGGTAAGCCTTCCGGTTGAGTTTTAGGCGTAGACCCTCCCAGGTTGGGGTTAGGATAAGTGACAGGGGGGCTATCCTACCCCATTAAGTCACAGTAGGTCAGCCTTTCGGTTAAGTTTTAGGCGTAGACCCTCCCAGGTTGGGGTTAGGGTAAGTGACAGGGGGGCTATCCTACCCCATTAAGTCACAGTAGGCCAGCCTATGGGATGGTGACGGTTGGGTTAAGGTACGCGGAGAAGGGCAAAAGAGGGAGCAACATGCCGGCGTCTGGGGGGAGTACACGAGGAACGCAGGAGGGATAGAAATTAAATAAAGGGCCTGTGTGGACATATAAGGTGCAATTGAGTGTGTGAGTGCGTGTCCTACCTTGACCGGGTAGCTAACTTAATCTGAAAAGCTAAAAAAGGTTCTACCTGGAAAGTTAAGAATCTATACCAATCCCGGGTGCAGATGTGGGGAGGACCCCAAGGAAATGCAGGGCTGTGGAAGGAAGGGGTTAATAAACAAGATACATGAGTGTCATAGCCCTGTCCTCACTGCACATGAGTGCGATGAAGATAAAGCCATGCAGACAATAGTGGTGGGAGTGGGGTGAGAGAGATATAGAGAGAGGCGCTCCTGTTAGAGCAAATAAAAGTTGTAGTCAAAAACGCAGGACTCCATTCCCTGGGCGGTGCCTCCTGCCGGGCCCATGCCAGAAATTAAGCAGGGATATACGGGGTCCTAACTGGCCACGACCGGTTTCGTCCTCTCCCAGGACTCGTCAGGTGACGGAAATAAAACATGAGCAGGAACCAGGGCCATCCTAGGCTACGGACTGACAGGGGACCTCGAGGCTACACCAAAGAAGGAGGATGGTGGTCACCCCGGTGCCCTCCTGGCAGCCCACCAGAAGCGGTATTCAGAATTATTGTCTAGGGAAAAGAGTAGAGAGGGAGAGAGAGAGAGAGAGAGGGGGAGGGCGCGCGTGTGTGCGAGGCATGTGTGTACACTCAGGGTGGTGAACAAGCTAAGTGAGAGGAGAAGATCTGTAAAAGAAGAAGCATGGGTTAGGATTAGTGAAAGGGGGTCCAGAAAAACCTGTGGAAGGAGGGGGGGGGGGGGGGGATTGTCTTTATGTGTGAGTGCTTAATGCACAGAGAAGCCTAAAATGTGTGTGTGCCTAGAGAAAGAGAGAGAGCGGAACAGACCAGTAGAGAATAGTAGAGAGAGAGAGACAGAATGTGTGTGTGAGTGTGTGAGAGAGTATGTGTGTGAGCAAAGCCTAAGATTATGTGTGTGTGCTTATGCACAGAAATGAATGTGTGAGCATGGAATGGGAGGGGGAGGAGGGAGAGGGAAGAAAAGAGAAAGTACATTATATCCATGCATACATATACACAGACATGTAGTACAAGCATGCACACACACTATCAGCAGTTCATGCAAACGCGTGGGGTATGAGTATGAGGTGGTAGGCCCAAGTTATTAATAAATGCACCCTATTAAATCAATCAAGCAACCAAACTAGACTAGAAAGAAAAACTTACATATGGCCCCAGAAGATGGAGAAGTGAAGATGAGATGGGAGATCCTAAGATGGATGCTTGCAGCGCGTGGTAGCAGCAGGTGCGTTTATGGGCAAAAAACAAGTGGGCTAATTAGCAACAGGTCCGCTAGCACGCATGCGTTCAGAGCATGGTACTGAATATGACACAAAACAAGCTAATAATTCGATAAAAAAACTAGATAAACAATTTATGGATAGCAAAAGCAAGTTAGAAAACGTATTATTGAGGGGTGGGAAATGGTCTTACGGTCACGCAGCTCCGGTCGGCAGTCACAGTCTCAAACGAACACACAGGCTTATTAATACCGGAGTATTAGTGACGGTGAAGAAAAAAGTTTTTGGAGAGAGGACGTCAAGGGGCGGGATCTCCAAATCACGTCACTAGCCATTGGAGTGTAAGGTCTGTGATTGACGTGGCAAACCGGGACGTGCAGCCAAGTCCGATGTAAACAAACACTGCAAAACTAGCAACGCCGTTCGGTAGCAGAAAACGGAGACTTGGAGATGAGAAAAAATTCCAAACCAAGAGGCAGTAGAGTGGTACAATCCTCAGAGTGTAGGGGAAAACGAATCACGTTTTACACAGGTGTAGAACCGGTCTGCACTGCTACGTTATGTGAAAAATAGCTGCCGCAGAAGAACGACCTGCTGCGGTGACGTCACTGAGAGGAAATCCCAGGGAAGCCCCTGCGCGTCCGTGGTCTCTACAACAGGGTGTAGGTACAGGCGAAAAAAATATTATGTTGAGCAGCAATAAGGGACTGGACTACACATTAGCAGTAAACAGTAAACTAATATTATCCCTATTAATATAATATAATATATTATATAATAAACCCTTAGAATAAAAGGCAAAACCAGAACGTTCCAAGGTAAAATTAGGACTCCAAGATAATCTAAGGATGGCCAAAGTATCTAAAAAACAGTGGCAGAAACGTGATAAAAGCAGCTCTCAGACTAAGAATCACCATAGAGGTCACGACCAACATAATCCAGAGGCCTAGAGCCAGCCGTCTCACAGAGAAACCACGTCACACAAGCACATCCCTACTCTGGACAGCAACACAACTCAGACCACCAGAGTCCGCAAAGTGGTCGAGGTCACATCCGATATTCCCCAATCATCAATGCAGACCATGGTGCCTAATCCATGCCCTGACAGATGACAGCCGGTAGGCAAGACACCAGGGTCACATCCGATATACCTGATGTCAACAGCCACCCCAGGCAGTCACCCAAGGCCAAAACCCCATGACAAGGCCCAAGACCAAGATCACCGCTGAGGGTGAAACGCCCCGCAGTGAGTCCAAGTGGTCCAGAGATTATGGTATTAGCCAGTGAACAAGATACTCATCAAGACACCGGCCTAGGCCTCAATGGACAGAACGGTCTAGATTCCTAGAGTAGAGAGTAGGCCTAAATCCATATGTGTGTGAAAAAATGTGGTCCAGTCTATATGGTGATCTCCAGCGTAATCCCTCCAGGAAGATGACCACAAAAGGTGGTGTGTATACACAAAGTAGGCGTCAAGGCGCCACTCCACAGGTAACCTAATGGCATAGCCACAGGTAAAAACAGCTCTGTGGGTAGATGTCACCTGGTCACAACTTCTGTAGTTGTACAGGGATGTGTATTTGGAGAGTACAGGCCGTGGCATACACTTTTTCTTGGTCTCCAGTGTAATACCTCCAGGAAGATGACCACATAGAGTGGTGTATATACACAAAATAGGCGCGAGGGCGCCACTCCACAGGCAACCTAATGGCACAGCCACAGGTAAAATCACCTCTTTGGGTAGATGTCACCTGGTCACAACCTCTGCAGTTGTACAGGGATGTGTATTGTGAGAATACAGGCCGTAGCATCCACTTCATTCTTCTCCACATGTGGTGAGGGGGTGACGCGGTGGGGGCTCCATCGTCACGTGTGGGAGTGAGGGAACGTATAAAAGGAACATCCCCAGGTGGCCAACACACGGTGATAGCCCTTAGTACCGGTCCAGGCCTCAGTGTCCGTGGATGTGAATCCAAATAAGGAGAGCAAAAACTAAAAATACGTAGGCTATTAGATGTGAATAAACTCTGAGTAGTGGCTTCCGCATGCTAGGTTGACTTGCTGCTGTTGAGCCATGTCCTCTGACTCTGCCATTGGGCGTCAGGCGGCTCCCGGTGGGTGATTGGCCGAGGAGGCCAGCTGAACCAGGAGCCGAGCGTCATGCAACACAACCTAGGTCCATTCATGGTAGTAAGTTATGGATAGGATGCTGCTTAAGGGGAATCGGGCTAAAGGCTAAAGGGAAAATATCCAGCTAATCAAAGGCCACCGGCTGTGGCAGGCTGAGTAGGAAGGTCTACCATTCCACGGACAGTCTGATGGGGGCCATTCTGGCTCCATACTAAATCCAAACCCCCTAAGCGGTCCCCCCACTGTGCGAGCTGGTAAGGTCAATTAGTCGAAGCCCCAGCCAACACATCCACGGTCTTCTAGGTGAGAATGTTGTTGTGAATGCAGGGGACATTAGGGACAGTTTGTATTATGGACCCAGGTCTGGAGGAGAAGTCCAGACGCGCGTACGCGATCAATGGAGGTCTTTAAATCCAAAACAAGTGTATTGTATCTTCTCCCAGAAGGCTCCACATCAGATTTATTTGTGTCTAATAGGCGATACAATCCAAGTCAGGTAGAGGATGGGGGGTCCCAGTCAGAGCACCTAAGTGTATCCAGGGGAGGCGAACCCTGATAGAGGTGACGATGGCCGGGTACTCAAAAAACCAAACTGAACACAGGGAGGGGGATCACACTCCATGATGTGAGAGAGCCCCAAGTCCCAACTAGCGTGTGGGTGTCCCCACTAAACCTGGTTGCAGGGAGGGACACCAGAGAGACGGAGTTGATAGGCCTGGGGTTGAAGGTAACTGACTAGAGTGCCCACCAGGAGTGGAGCGCCCCAGTGAAGGGGGGCTCGGCTAACCTAGGGGCTTATATAAGTAGGAACCAGGTATGGGAGCCTCAAAACCGTGAGCGAAGTGCTGAACTAAACCGAACCCCTAGATTACTAGTATGAGGCCAGGTTAGGCCAACCATACTAATTTAGGCTAAGCTAACAATACCAGTCTAGATGACGTGAACCGTGTGAAAAAATGCGAAACGGCAGCATCTGAAGGGCTAGGCTAACAAAGCTGAGTTAGGCTAACAATGCTAAGCTAGGCTAAGCTAACAAAAACCGTCCAGATAGGTCAAAAAACGATATAGATCATAACTAATATGCAAATTAGCGGGTTGGGTAAATGCTAACAATGCTAGGCTAGGCTAACAAAAAACCGTCTAAATTGGTCAGAAAAAGAATATAGATCATAACTAACATGCAAAATAGCGAATTGGGTAAAGGCTAACAATGCTAAGCTAGGCTAAGCTAGGTTATGCTAAGCTAACAAAAACGTCTAAATAAGTAAAAAACGTGTGGGTCATGTCAAACCTACCGAATAACGCATCGGGCTAGGCTAACAATGCTAAGCTAAGCTAAATATGCTAAATGGCGCAAGGCGGACCCAAAATACGACGTTCTAATATATAACCTGGGTTCCTCGTAAAAAAGAGCGCAGGCCCGCCCGGTAGGTCCCTAGTCACACCGCGAGAATCAGGAGAAGCAACGTACATGGCTGTGATGTTTAGTCACATGCGGGTAAATCATATAAAACCAGTACCCTCGCCACATCAACCCAGTGCGCGGCCGGTCTCAACTCCAAAAATATGTCCCAACGGAAGTCTCAGCACATCTAGTTCCGTGTCTCTGACTGGAGATCTGCCATGCACAAATTAGAGGGGCATATCCCCGTGCCCAGCTAGGAAGTGTTGCATGAAAGGGTTGAATCGCTAGTGGAGGGAGACGGTGCGAACAAGTCAGTGGTCCCAATATAACAAGCAAGTAAATTGGTGGCATCCTGATGTGGATTCAGATCACAGCCTTGTATGCTCCGGCGGGTTAGGTTTAATGTCTGAAAATCCCCCGAGCCCAGTAGTTCGGTACTTCGACCCACTTAGGCTCAGGACTGAGGCACACGCTATGCCAATGCTGAGTCATCCACCACATCCGAACAGGGGCTAGGCCCCTCCAGGAACCCCGAGGGGAACCCAGGCCGGGTAACACCTGAAGCGCTCGCCACTCGACACAGGGTGAGTGAGGAGCACTCAGGGGGATAGTAATATATAAACATACAACAAGAAACAATGCATAATATATAAGTATAGGTCGAGCACATGGATGGCCGTCTCCGTATCCACTTGACATGTTCAGGTAGCAGGGTCAATGCGGGAGCATGCTCAGAGTCAGAAAGGTCCCTTGTTGTTAGTAGAAGTTAATATCTGGAGGGTCTCTGTCCACCTGGGGGACAAAGTAAACACCATCAGAGTATATAAAAGTCATAAAGTGTTTGAAACCGAGTTATTATTCCAATTATGGTATCAATCCTTAAGAGTCCCGATCCCCAAGGGGTCAAGGTACACATCCTCAGATTATAAATAGGTTTGATGTCTGATGATCACCCGAGCCCAGCAGTTTCGTGCTTCGACCCGTTTAGGTGTGAACTCTCACTGGTTGGGGTTAGGACAGGTGACCCAGTGAGGTGGCCCAGTGAGGTGGCCCAGTAATCAGAGATAAAACCACTGGGGGGAAGCAACGGTTAAGTTTTAGGCGTAGACCCCCCCAGGTTGGGGTTAGGATAAGTGACAGGGGGGCTATCCCACCCCATTAAGTCACAGTAGGTTAGTCGTCTGGTTAAGTTTTAGGCGTAGGCCCTCCCAGGTTGGGGTTAGGATAAGTGACAGGGGGGTTATCCTACCCCATTAAGTCACAGAAGGTAAGCCTTCCGGTTGAGTTTTAGGCGTAGACCCTCCCAGGTTGGGGTTAGGATAAGTGACAGGGGGGCTATCCTACCCCATTAAGTCACAGTAGGTCAGCCTTTCGGTTAAGTTTTAGGCGTAGACCCTCCCAGGTTGGGGTTAGGGTAAGTGACAAGGGTTAGGGTTAGGGTTAGGGTTAGGGTTAGGGTTAGGGTTAGGGTTAGGGTTAGGGTTAGGGTTAGGGTTAGGGTTAGGGTTAGGTTAGGGTTAGGGTTAGGGTTAGGGTTAGGGTTAGGGTTAGGGTTAGGGTTAGGGTTAGGGTTAGGGTTAGGGTTAGGTTTGGGTTAGGGTGGGGTTAAAAAGAAAAACTGGATGGTCTTAAAAAGCGCGGGCCTATCATTTCTGTGTTTAAAAAAATATATAACAAAGGACAGGAGGGAAAACAGAAATACAAAAAAAAAATTTTTGTGTTGTGAAATAATGTGTGTGTTTTCTTTTACAGGTGCTGTGTGGTGGTGGCTGAGTGGATGGTGCTGAGGATTGGAGGACCAAGGTAGGTGTTGTTGAATTTGTTCTTTAGTGTGTAGATCTATGTGCCAGTATGTAAGTGTGTGCGTGTGTATGGATATATAGTCAGGTAAGTTATGTGTGTGTATATTACTTTAGGTCATGTATGCGTAAGAGTATGTATGAGTGTGTACATGTATATGTTCCAAAGTGTTGTGCAGTAATGTGTTTGTTCTTTTACAGATGCTGTGTGACGATGGATGAGTGGATGGTGCTGATCAAGGTAAGTGTTAATTTATTTATTGAGTGAAGCAGGTCTTGTATGAGATGAAGAGTGTTATGTTTTTTCATTCAGTCCCAGGGGTGTAATTGTGTTTAACTGTGTGATCCATTTTCTTTCGGCGTGTTTCCGCTGTCCACTGGACCACCCGGACCCCGACTCCACACCAGATATGATGAGGTGAGTGACGGGGTGCTCCTGGAAGTGTGTGACGAGTGTTGTTTGTAGGTGTGCCCGTGAGATGTTGTATAGGTGTTGTTTGAGCCTAGTGTCTATTGATGAACCGGTTTCTCCTATGTAGTGTTTGTGACAGAGGGTGCAGGTGATGATGTATACTGCATTGGAGGTTTGTGAGGTGAGGTTGTCCGGGACTGGAGCTGATGTGTGACTGTGAGGGTTTGTAATGAATTTTCTGTATTTATAATGAAGTGTATGAGGTTTGGCTGCTGGAGAGGGCATGGTGCTGAATTTGGTGTGTATGAGTATGTCCTTTAAGCTTTTATTTTTCCTGTATGCTGAAATGATCTTGTAGGGTTTTAGTGCGGGGTATGTGCGTTGAGCCGTGGTGAAGTTGTGTTTGAATGCATGTTGTAGGGGTCGAGTTTTATGTGAAAAAGTGGTGACTAGGGGAATGATAATCAACGGGTCCGTGACGGTGTCTGAGGTGAACGGTGTGCCGGTGTTGGTTGTGGGTGGTGGGGACGGGGGGGTGAAAACAGAATCCTGAGTGTTGTTACAATCAGGATCGGGAAGAATGGTGGGGTTAAAGGGAGGGTCAACATTCCGTGGGGAACTAGGGAGGGTATTAAAGGTAGGGTGGGGATGGGAAGGCAGGGTGGAATTAAAGGGCGGGTTGGGAAGGGTGGTGGGATTAAAGGGTGGGTCAACACCCAGTGGGGAACTAGGAAGGGGATTAAAGGAAGGGTGGGAATGGGAAGGCAGGGTGGGGTTAAAGGGCGGGTTGAAGGGACTTTTAAAGGGGGGGTTGGGTTTAGGCCTAGGGTTAAAGGGAGGGGTGGGGTTACAGGGAAGGTTGGGGTTGGGTATGGGGTCGGAGGGACTTTTAAAGGGAGGGTTGGGTTTAGGCCTAGGGTTAAAGGGAGGGGTGGGGTTACAGGAAGGGTTGGGGTTGGGTATGGGGTCGGAGGGACTTTTAGGGGGAGGGTTGGGTTTAGGCCTATGGTTAAAGGGAGGGGTGGGGTTACAGGGAGGGTTGGGGTTGGGTATGGGGTCCGAGGGGTTGGGGTTAGGATGAGGGACCAGGTTGGGTGTAGCTCTTGGGGTGGGCAGAGAGGGGTTAAAGGGAAGGTTGGGTTGGGGTTTAAGACGGCGGATGGAATTGAATATGGGGTAGAGATGGGGTGTTGGATGGAGTCCCGCAGCAAGGTCCCGGGAAGGTTCAGGGCTAGGAGGGGGGTTGGGGGAGGATGCAGGATACGAACCCGGTGTAGGGTAAGGGGAGGGATTCGGGGGGGATGGGGAAAGGAGGGAGAGGGACCGTGCTGCGGGTTGTGTATGTATTGATGCTTGTGTTTGGAGTGTAGGAATTGTGTGTAATGTGTGTGCCGTGTGTGTATTGGTTGTGTATGTGTCTTTGTTTGGTGCGGTGGGTGTATGTGTGGGCTGAGTGGGAGAGAGGGCTGCCAAAGTGTCATTCTTGATTGTGCGCAGAAACCGTTTGGAATATCCCCTGTGCCTAAGTGCGTGAAATAGTGTTGAGATGGCTATGTGTAAATCTTCTTTGTGAGAAGATATTCTATGAAACCGGATTATTTGTGATTTAACTATGCCTTTAAACGTGTGTTTGGGATGGTAACTGTGTTTGTGTAATAGGGCGTGTGTGTCTGTAGGTTTAAAATAAACGCGTGTCTGTAATGTCTTATGTGTTGTATTTATTGGGTGAAAATATACAGTGGTGTCCAAAAAGTGAATTTGCTGTGGGTCAATTATGTATTTTACTGTTATTGACGGGTGATGTGAGTTGAGTATGCGTATGAATTCCGTGAAATGTTTGATGTCGTGTGGCCATGCTCCTATGATGTCATCTAAAAATCTGTAGTAAAATGATGGTTGTAGTGGACACTTTGACAGCGCTTCTCTCTCCCACTCAGCCATGTATATGTTGGCATAGGCGGGTGCGAACTTTTTGCCCATAGCTGTTCCCGATATCTGTAGATAGTGTTTATTGTTAAATAAAAAGTCATTGCTGTCTAAACTAATTTGGAGTAATTGTAGAATGTCCTGATCCGGTCTATTGGGGTCTGGGTGTTTTTGAAATAATGACTTGACAGCCTGCACACCCATAGTGGTGTTAATGTTGGTGTACAGGCTGTCAACGTCAATGGTGAAAATGTGTGTGTGGGAGGGAACAGCTATGGGCTTGAGCTTCTCCAGGAAATGGTAGGTGTCTTTGAGGTAACTGGGGTGGCGGGTGGATAGGGGGTTGATGTAATGGTCAATGTATTCCGATATGTTATATGATTCGCTGTTGCAGTCCGAGACTATGGGTCTACCAGGAGGAACTTCAAAGGGAATGGTCCAGGTGTCCGGTTCTTTATGGATCTTGGGAAGTAAGTAAAATAGTCTCTGTCGTGGTGTGTCTGGTCCGTATAAGTAGTCCCGTTGTTTGGCTGTAATGTATTGTCTGCTGTAAAGTGATTTGATGATAGTCCTGAGTTTAACCTGTGTCTGTGGTTGTATGCTATCCGGTATGATCTTGTAATGTCTGTTGTTGTTTAATTGCCTGTTTGCCTCAAAGATGTACTGATGGTTATCTAAAATGACTATCTTGGATCCTTTGTCCGCTGGTTTGATGACTATGTGTGTGTTGTTTTTAAGTGTTTGTAGTGATTCTCGGAGTGTGGTCGTGAGGTTGTCTTGTCTGTCCGTCTGTGTGTTGTTGTAGTCCCGTAGTGTCCTTCTGTCTGTCTTAATAAGGTGCCTGATATGGTGATCCACCTGGGAGAGTTTGGGCTCCCAGGTGGAGGGATTGATAAATGGCAGGTGAGTGTCATTGTCCGTGAAGTCAAAGTAGTCCAAAATCTTGAGTCGTCTGTGGTATTTGTGAATGTCCCTTTGAAGTTCCTCCTGGTCAAAAGTGGTGGGGCGGGGAACGAAGGTGAGGCCTCTCTCCAGCAGTGCTATTTGTGTTTGTGACGGATGAAATGTTTTGGATAGATTAAGTATGTTGGAGTTGGGTGGTAGTGGTGCATGAGGGGGCTGAGAGACGGAGAGAGGGGGGCCAGTAGATGTGTGTGTCGTTAATGGATGAGTGGTGATGTTGGAAGTGTCCGGGTTGTGGGTAGGGGTGATTATAAATTTAGCTGTGCACACCAGTGTGAGAAAATTGCTGTTGCTGTTTCCGGTGTCCAGTGAATGGTGTCCCTAGTGGTGCGGAATGAGTCCTTCGGTATTTCAAAGAGTGTGGGTAGATGTGTGCTGATGTATCCATTCATTATCTTGATGTTTTGTTTCTGTTGTGGGGTGAGAAGTGGTGAGTGGTTCATGATGGGGACATAGATGGTGGCGTTGGGGAAAGTGCTCTGGGCTTCCTTGTACATGCTTGCTAACTGTTTCAGTGATGTCTGGTATGGGTCGTGGTCCTTGTTGTTGAGACCCACCGAGAGGACCACCACCTCTGTGTGTGGGTGTATATCAGTTTTTTCTAGAACCTTTTGGAAATGATAGAAAGTGGCCCCAGGGTAGCTGTCCACCTGTGCCATAGGGTTCTGGAAGGAGGGGACTCTGTTGAGGTTAGAGTCCCCAATGAACAAATGGGACTTGGTGCCCTTGATCGTCCAGTCCGCCACCTTGCGTGAGGGGCGAGCTATATGGTAGGAGGGTTTGAATGATGTGTGTGCGTGAGAGGAGGTGGTTTGGCTGTGTGATGGAGGCTGGGGACTACATGTTGGTTCTAAGGGTGTGTGTGCGGAGGCGCCAAGTCGTGGAGAGTCCCCCACAGGCCCCTCGGTAGGGTGGAAAGGGGAGGGCTCAGAGCAGGCTTTCTCCAAAGGTGATTTGCCTTTTAGGTGCCCTTTCATCATTTTAGCCTGCAATGAGGGCCTGTTTTTTGAGGGACTCTCCTGTCTGGCGCCTGGGGAAGGGAAAAAAGAGGGGGTTAATGTGTGTACAGTGATGTTTGGGCCAGGTTTCTGAGGGATGGGGGAGGCTGATGAGGGGGAATTGCGGTGACCTACGGGGGAGGGGAAGCTTGTCTCAGTGGAGAAAGCTTCCCGTGTACGTGTTTGTGTGTTAGAGGGGGAGTAGGTGTGTTTTTTGAAATGGGATTGAGTGAGGGACTTAGTGGTTAGTGTGGGGGGAGTCCTAAGTGTGGTGGCCAGAAGGGGGATCTGAGATGTGCGTGCGCCTAAATTAAGTGTGTACTTGTATGTGTGAGCGGTTCTGGGAAGGAGTGGGAATTCTGGTGATATCTGTGTGTTGTGAAAAGAAGTGTCTGTGATGTGTTGTTCGGTGGGTGTTCCTATGTGTGTGCTAATTGTTTCATTTTTTGTAGGTGTGTTTGTAAGTGGCTGAGGTGGCGGTGGAGCTGGCAAGGTGGCGGACTGGACGGTCGGCAAAGGTAGGTGCTGGGTTGTGATCTGGTGTGCAGGTGAAGCTGAAGGTAAGGTGACTGGTTGGAGGACAGGTGATGTTGGAGATTGGACTACAGGTGAGATGAAATGTGTGGTGCATGACTGTTGAGTTGTTGGGTGTGGTGTAGTCGTGTGTATGATGGGTGGCTGTTGTGTGGGTAAATGTGTTGTGGGAGTGGCCACAGGTGTAGGGGCCATGTCTGTGTGTGTAGTAATGAGTGGCTGTTGGGTGACTGTATGTGTTATGGTGGTATCTATGTGTTCTGTAAGTAAACGTAGGGTGGATGAGTGTGGTGCAGTGTTGTTGACTGTGTGTGAGACAGGTGGCTGTGGAGAGAGTAAGTGTGGTGCAATGTTACTGACTGTGTGTGTGGAAGGTGGCTGAGATGATGAGGGTGATGCAGTGTTGTTGGCTGTGTGAGGTGTGTGTAGTGTAGTGTTATTGGCTGTATGTGGTGTGTGTGTGTGTGATGCGGTGTTACTGGCTGTGTGTTGTGTGTGTTGTGTAGTGTTGTCGAGTGTATGTGGTGTGTGTGTGTGTGATGCAATGTTGTTGGCTGTGTGTGATGTGTGTTGTGTAGTGTTGTTGATTGTATGTGGTGTGTGTATGTGAGATGCAATGTTGTTGGTTGTGTGAGGTGTGTGTAGTGTGGTGTTGTTGGCTGTATGTGGTGTGTGTGTGTGTGATGCAGTGTTGTTGGCTGTGTGTGGTGTGTGTTGTGTAGTGTTGTTAGATGTATGTGGCGTGTGTGTGTGTGGTGCAGTGTTGCTGGCTATGTGTGGTGTGTGTTGTGTAGTATTGTTGGGTGTATGTGGTGTGTACGTGTGTGCTGGTGATGCAGTGTTGTTGGCTGTGTGTGGTGTGTGTTGTGCAGTGTTGTTAGACGTATGTGGCGTGTGTGTGTGTGATGCAGTGTTGTTGGCTATGTGTGGTGTGTGTTGTGTGGTATTGTTGGGTGTATGTGGTGTGTATGTGTGTGATGGTGATGCAGTGTTGTTGGCTGTGTGTAGTGTGTGTTGTGTGGTATTGTTGGCTGTGTGTGGTGTGTGTGTGTGTGCTGGTGATGCAGTGTTGTTAACTGTGTGTGGTATGTGTTGTGTAGTATTGTGGGTTGTATGTGGTGTGTGTGTGTGTGCTGGTGATGCAGTGTTGTCGGCTGTGTGTGGTGTGTGCTGTGTAGTATTGTTGGCTGTATGTGGTGTGTGTAGTGTAGTGTTGTTAGCTATGTGTGTTGTAGTTTGCTGCTGAAGGAATGACTGTGGTGTGTGTGGTGGTGTGGTGTCACTAGCTATGTGTATTGTAGATGACTGTTGAAGGAAGGACTGTGTTGGTTGAGGTGTAGGTGCCTGTGATGTAATAGTATGTGTGGAGATGCTGGATGACTGTTGGCTAGGTGTCTGTGATTTAAGTGTGTCTGCATATGTCTTGCGTGGCTGTTGAGTGAATGTGTGTGATGCAGGGATGGCTGTGTGTGTATAAGTGGTAGTAGTGAGTGGCTGATGTACAGATGGATCTGTTGTGAGGGTGACTATGTGTGTAGTGGCTGGCTGTTGGGTGGGTGACTGCGGTGTTGGAGTGGTCCTGTGTGTCTGTCCGTGCTGTGTGGCTGAGGGGAGTTGTAGAAGTGTCTCTACTGTTGTAATGGTTGTCTGTGTGAGTCTGTGTGTGTACCTCTTCTGTGCCCACCCCATGGCTATGTGCAATGCAGTGGTGTTGAGTGTGGGTGCTGTGGGAATGAGTGTCTGGATGGTAGTGTTGTAGTGTGTCTGTAAAATGCCCAGGTTATTGTTCATCCATAGTGTAGTGTTGTCTGCAACTAAAAGTGTGGTGTGTTCCGTGGGTGAAGAAGGCCTGATAAAAGAAGTGAGTTTCCCCACCTGTCTCATCATGCCTCTCGGGTGAGTCTTTGTTAAAATGGCGGCATTCATGATCTCTCCATGGTGGACTGCCTGTATTATTTTAAAATATAATTTTGCTGCTTGCCTGGTGGCCTCATCCGGTGCCTGACCAGTGGGCAGAGTGTTGTATGTGCTGTGTGTGTAGGTGTTGTGTGTGTGCGTGTCTGCATGGGTGTTGTGTGTTTGAGTATTGTGTGGCTGCGCATTGGGTGGATGCATTCGTTGTGGATAAGTGTTGTAGGCCTGGGTGTTGTGTGACTGAGTGTTATGTGATGCAGTGTGATGTGGATGAGGATTACGGGGTTGAGTGTTGTCTGGTAGGGTGTTGTGTGCTGAAGTGTGATATGTGTGAGTGTTGTGGCCCTGGGTGTTGTAGGTCTGAGTGTGGCGTGGTTGAATGTGTTGTACATGAGTGTTATGTGGGTGAGTGTTGTGTGCATGGATGTTATATGGATGAATGTTACGGTATTGTGTCTGGATGGAAGGATGTGGTGTTCTATTGTAGGTGTGTGGTGTTCTAGGTGGTGGATGGATCTGTGGGTGAGTAATGTGTGAATGGAGGCTATGTGCAGCATTATTGTGTGCATAGGTATTGTGTGAGTGAATGTTATAGTGTTGTGTCTGAGTGGCAGGGTATGATGTTCTATTGTAGGTGTGTGGTGTTCTAAATGGTGGGTGACTCTGTAAATGTAGAAGTGATGGCAAACCTAACAAAGATGGCCTAGCTACACTGTTAAAACCGCTAACTAAACTGCTGGTGTGCTCTCCTGTCTTAAAACGCACAGCCGGCCTACCTCCCCGAGGGTACATATTTAAAAATCAGAGTGGGGTAATCTGGACAGCTGTGGTGTTTGTTAAAAAGCTGCCCAGACAGGGCCCTTACCGCCTAGTTTTTGGTGTTTTTCCAGCTGCCAGGGCGTTGGTGGTGGGTTTCCCAGGTCCGGTCCGTCTCCTCCTCTTCACCTCTCCAGGCTCAGGACACAGTGTTTAAGATTCCAAAGTGGAAATAGTAAAAATGTTGTGTTCCTGGTGTAGGTAAAAAGGGCCCGGGCCTGTAGATGGATATTAAAAAGAGAAAAAGCAATCCTGGGAAACCTTTGCTGCAGAGAGTCTAAAAAGAGCCCTCCCCAAACTGATTTTAAAATTGTAACTTTATTAAACTTTAAAATCAAATTATCAATGTCCAAACTCAAGGAGATAAAACCAAATGTGCATAAAAAGATAAAACCCGACGTTTCGCAGTAAATTCTGCTTCATCAGGGGAGATAGGCTCCCAGGAGAGCACACCAGCTTTATGAACTAACACCCTTGGGAGAGGGGCACTCCCCTCTCCCAAGGGTGCACCTAATTGGCCCTATCTGATTGGATGATACACTGTCCCTAAGCTATCCCTATGCTATGCCTAATTTCTAACTGGTTCTCTAAGATAACTGGTTTCTGTGATTGGTTCATTTGAATTGTGTGATGTCATGGAGAGATGGGTATGGGTAGGTCCTGGTATATTTCCATTCCTTTTATAAAAGAGGTTTGTGAAGAGGTGGAAAATTTCAATTTGTGTGTGTGTGTCATGTGCAATGCATTATGGGAGATGTGGTCTGTGAAAAGATGGGAATGTGGACCCAAACCAAATAAATACAACTGTAACTCAAAAAACATATATATGGGTGTGCTGTGAATATAGGGTCTCTCATGGAAAATGTGTTCTATAAAAGGGTGGGGGTTAAAATTCAATAAAATCCAAATTGTAACAATAAAACCAATTGTATTATGTGTCCCTGAGAGGGTAATGTAAGTGTAAATGTAACTAAAAGAACTTATGTTGTATTGTAGATGGGTGCGTAGTGTCCTGTAAGGTGGATCACGGAAGATAACTTGTGTATGCTGATGGAGATATGGTAAGTATACTGTATGTTAATGTATATATGTGGGAATTAAAATGTATTGCAGATCTTAAAAATAGGTTGTGTAATGATGTTGTTTCATGATCATGGGCATGATGAGACAGGTCTAAAAGATTAAAATAAAATAAATATGATAAAACATTGGGGGAAACTACACAACAAGACTATGATGCTTAAAATTGTACAGTCATCTAGTTTCTCTTTTTTAGGTGTAGGTAAGTACTTCGGCCACTAGATGTCCCCATTTAGCCACCTCTTTGTTGGTAAGTCTATTTGTTCAAATGTGATAGATGTGGTATGTAGGAAAGTGAAGTGTTTCAGATGTTTGGTCTATTCTTCTAGTCCTAATGTGTATCTGTGCATGTGGTGTATGTGGTAGTATGTGTGATGTTCCTTATGGAGGGATAAATAGTGAATGTCATATAGTTTGTGTAAAGTTTGATGTGATGTAAGAAGCCTTATGTCTGTGGTGTGTCTGCGTGCTGCTGAATGGAAAAAGCTCACACTGTGGGGTTGAAAGGTCACATATACACAACAATTTCAAAAGCACACAGTCTAACAACACAACACAACCATCATAATGCTCTTCTCTTGGCTGTTAGGGATCCTAGGGGTTTATTGCTGTTGTGATGAAGATATTATCTAAGGCACAGGTGGGCCACCCCGGGGCCTTAACTGTAGTTGTTGTGGTTGTTGTTTTGCTCTCAGTGGATCCCAACCTGGTGGCCAGCGGACAGCGGGTACTTCTTGTGTATTGTGGTGAGAGGTGAGTGTAAAAACAGAACTAAGGCTAAACAAACAGAAATAATGGCTCTGGCAGGGTTAGGTTTGGGTTAGGGTAGGGTTAAAAGAAAAACTGGGTGGTCCTAAGGAGCACGGGCCTATTATTTCTGTGTTTTTTAAATTATAACAAAAGAAAGGAAAACAGAAATACAAAAAAATGTGTTGAGAAATAATGTGTGTGTTTTTTTCTTTTGCAGGTGCTGTGTGGTGGTGGTGACTGAGTGGATGGTGCTGAGGATTGGAGTGGATGGTGCTGATCAAGGTAAGTGTTGTTGAAGGTGTAATTTATTCATTGAGTGAAGCAGGTCTTGTATGAGGTGAAGAGTGTTATGTTTTTTCATTCAGTCCCAGGGGTGTAATTGTGTTTAACTGTGTGATCCATTTTCTTTCGGCGTGTTTCCGCTGTCCACTGGACCACCCGGATCCCGACTCCACACCAGATATGATGAGGTGAGTGACGGGGTGCTCCTGGAAGTGTGTGACGAGTGTTGTTTGTAGGTGTGCCCGTGAAATGTTGTATAGATGTTGTTAGGGTTAGGGTTAGGGTTAGGGTTAGGGTTAGGGTTAGGGTTAGGGTTAGGGTTAGGGTTAGGGTTAGGTTTGACGTCTGAAAATCCCCCGAGCCCAGTAGTTCGGTACTTCGACCCACTTAGGCTCAGGACTGAGGCACACGCTATGCCAATGCTGAGTCATCCACCACATCCGAACAGGGGCTAGGCCCCTCTAGGAACCCCGAGGGGAACCCAGGCCGGGTAACCCCTGAAGTGCTCGCCACCCGACACAAGGTGAGTGAGGAGCACCCAGAGGGACAGTAATATATAAACATACAGTAAGAAACAATGCATAATATATAAGTATAGGTCGAGCACATGGATAGCCGTCTCCGTATCCACTTGACATGTTCAGGTAGCAGGGTCAATGCGGAAGCATGCTCAGGGTCAGAAAGGCCCCTTGTAGTTAGTAGAAGTTATTATCTGGAGGGTCTCTGTCCACCTGGGGACAAAGTAAACACCATCAGAGTATATAAAAGTCATAAATTGTTTGAAACCGAGTTATTATTCCAACTATGGTATTGATCCTTGGAGTCCCGATCCCAAAGGGGTCAAGGTACACATCCTCAGATTATAAATCAGGTTTGATGTCTGATGATCCCTCGAGCCCAGCAGTTTCGTGCTTCGACCCGCTTAGGCGTGAACTCTCACTGGTTGGGGTTAGAAAAAATGACTCAGTGAGGTGGCCCAGTGATCAGAGATAAACCCACTGGGGGGAAGCAACGGTCAAGTTTTAAGCGTAGACCCCCCCCAGGTTGGGGTTAGGATAAGTGACAGGGGGGCTATCCCACCCCATTAAGTCACGGTAGGTTAGTCGTCCGGTTAAGTTCTAGGCGTAGGCCCTCCCAGGTTGGGGTTAGGATAAGTGACAGGGGGGTTATCTTACCCCCTTAAAGTCACAGTAGGTAAGCCTTCCGGTTAAGTTTTAGGCGTAGACCCTCCCAGGTTGGGGTTAGGGTAAGTGACAGGGGGGCTATCTCACCCCATTAAGTCACAGCAGGTCAGTCGTCTGGTTAAGTTTTAGGCGTAGACCCTCCCAGGTTGGGGTTAGGATAAGTGACAGGAGGGCTATCCTAGCCCATTAAGTCACAGTAGGTCAGCTTTACGGTTAAGTTTAGGCGTAGACCCTCCCAGGTTGGGGTTAGGATAGGTGACAGGGGGGCTATTCCACCCCATTAAATCACAGTAGGTCAGCCTATGGGATGGTGACGGTTGGGTTGAGGTACGCGGAGGAGGGCAAGAAAGGGAGAAATATGCAGGCGTCTAGGGGGAGTACCCGAGGAACGCAGGAGGGATAGATAGAAATTAAATAAAGGGCCTGTGTGGACATATGAGGTGCAACTGAGTGTGTGAGTGCGTGTCCTACCTTGACCGGGCAGCTAACTTAATCTGAAAAGCTAAAAAAGGTTCTACCTGGAAAGTTAAGAATCTATACCAATCCCGGGTGCAGATGTGGGGAGGACCCCAAGGAAATGCAGGGCTGTGGAAGGAAGGGGTTAATAAACAAGATACATGAGTGTCATAGCCCTGTCCTCACTGCACATGAGTGCGATGAAGATAAAGCCATGCAGACAATAGTGGTGGGAGTGGGGTGAGAGAGATATAGAGAGAGGCGCTCCTGTTAGAGCAAATAAAAGTTGTAGTCAAAAACGCAGGACTCCATTCCCTGGGCGGTGCCTCCTGCCGGGCCCATGCCAGAAATTAAGCAGGGATATACGGGGTCCTAACTGGCCACGACCGGTTTCGTCCTCTCCCAGGACTCGTCAGGTGACGGAAATAAAACATGAGCAGGAACCAGGGCCATCCTAGGCTACGGACTGACAGGGGACCTCGAGGCTACACCAAAGAAGGAGGATGGTGGTCACCCCGGTGCCCTCCTGGCAGCCCACCAGAAGCGGTATTCAGAATTATTGTCTAGGGAAAAGAGTAGAGAGGGAGAGAGAGAGAGAGGGGGAGGGCGCGCGTGTGTGCGAGGCATGTGTGTACACTCAGGGTGGTGAACAAGCTAAGTGAGAGGAGAAGATCTGTAAAAGAAGAAGCATGGGTTAGGATTAGTGAAAGGGGGTCCAGAAAAACCTGTGGAAGGAGGG
Organism: Osmerus mordax; assembly: GCF_038355195.1. Classification (NCBI taxonomy): domain Eukaryota; kingdom Metazoa; phylum Chordata; class Actinopteri; order Osmeriformes; family Osmeridae; genus Osmerus; species Osmerus mordax. Next base: position 48,208 of record NW_027120590.1, read on the forward strand.
GGGGGGGGGGGGGGGATTGTCTTTATGTGTGAGTGCTTAATGCACAGAGAAGCCTAAAATGTGTGTGTGCCTAGAGAAAGAGAGAGAGCGGAACAGACCAGTAGAGAATAGTAGAGAGAGAGAGACAGAATGTGTGTGTGAGTGTGTGAGAGAGTATGTGTGTGAGCAAAGCCTAAGATTATGTGTGTGTGCTTATGCACAGAAATGAATGTGTGAGCATGGAATGGGAGGGGGAGGAGGGAGAGGGAAGAAAAGAGAAAGTACATTATATCCATGCATACATATACACAGACATGTAGTACAAGCATGCACACACACTATCAGCAGTTCATGCAAACGCGTGGGGTATGAGTATGAGGTGGTAGGCCCAAGTTATTAATAAATGCACCCTATTAAATCAATCAAGCAACCAAACTAGACTAGAAAGAAAAACTTACATATGGCCCCAGAAGATGGAGAAGTGAAGATGAGATGGGAGATCCTAAGATGGATGCTTGCAGCGCGTGGTAGCAGCAGGTGCGTTTATGGGCAAAAAACAAGTGGGCTAATTAGCAACAGGTCCGCTAGCACGCATGCGTTCAGAGCATGGTACTGAATATGACACAAAACAAGCTAATCATTCGATAAAAAAACTAGATAAACAATTTATGGATAGCAAAAGCAAGTTAGAAAACTTATTATTGAGGGGTGGGAAATGGTCTTACGGTCACGCAGCTCCGGTCGGCAGTCACAGTCTCAAACGAACACACAGGCTTATTAATACCGGAGTATTAGTGACGGTGAAGAAAAAAGTTTTTGGAGAGAGGACGTCAAGGGGCGGGATCTCCAAATCACGTCACTAGCCATTGGAGTGTAAGGTCTGTGATTGACGTGGCAAACCGGGACGTGCAGCCAAGTCCGATGTAAACAAACACTGCAAAACTAGCAACGCCGTTCGGTAGCAGAAAACGGAGACTTGGAGATGAGAAAAAATTCCAAACCAAGAGGCAGTAGAGTGGTACAATCCTCAGAGTGTAGGGGAAAACGAATCACGTTTTACACAGGTGTAGAACCGGTCTGCACTGCTACGTTATGTGAAAAATAGCTGCCGCAGAAGAACGACCTGCTGCGGTGACGTCACTGAGAGGAAATCCCAGGGAAGCCCCTGCGCGTCCGTGGTCTCTACAACAGGGTGTAGGTACAGGCGAAAAAAATATTATGTTGAGCAGCAATAAGGGACTGGACTACACATTAGCAGTAAACAGTAAACTAATATTATCCCTATTAATATAATATAATATATTATATAATAAACCCTTAGAATAAAAGGCAAAACCAGAACGTTCCAAGGTAAAATTAGGACTCCAAGATAATCTAAGGATGGCCAAAGTATCTAAAAAACAGTGGCAGAAACGTGATAAAAGCAGCTCTCAGACTAAGAATCACCATAGAGGTCACGACCAACATAATCCAGAGGCCTAGAGCCAGCCGTCTCACAGAGAAACCACGTCACACAAGCACATCCCTACTCTGGACAGCAACACAACTCAGACCACCAGGGTCCGCAAAGTGGTCGAGGTCACATCCGATATTCCCCAATCATCAATGCAGACCATGGTGCCTAATCCATGCCCTGACAGATGACAGCCGGTAGGCAAGACACCAGGGTCACATCCGATATACCTGATGTCAACAGCCACCCCAGGCAGTCACCCAAGGCCAAAACCCCATGACAAGGCCCAAGACCAAGATCACCGCTGAGGGTGAAACGCCCCGCAGTGAGTCCAAGTGGTCCAGAGATTATGGTATTAGCCAGTGAACAAGATACTCATCAAGACACCGGCCTAGGCCTCAATGGACAGAACAGTCTAGATTCCTAGAGTAGAGAGTAGGCCTAAATCCATATGTGTGTGAAAAAATGTGGTCCAGTCTATATGGTGATCTCCAGCGTAATCCCTCCAGGAAGATGACCACAAAAGGTGGTGTGTATACACAAAGTAGGCGTCAAGGCGCCACTCCACAGGTAACCTAATGGCATAGCCACAGGTAAAAACAGCTCTGTGGGTAGATGTCACCTGGTCACCACTTCTGTAGCTGTACAGGGATGTGTATTTGGAGAGTACAGGCCGTGGCATCCACTTTTTCTTGGTCTCCAGTGTAATCCCTCCAGGAAGATGACCACATAGAGTGGTGTGTAAACACAAAATAGGCGTGAGGGCGCCACTCCACAGGAAACCTAATGGCACAGCCACAGGTAAAATCACCTCTGTGGGTAGATGTCACCTGGTCACAACCTCTGCAGTTGTACAGGGATGTGTATTGTGAGAATACAGGCCGTAGCGTCCACTTCATTCTTCTCCACATGTGGTGAGGGGGGTGACGCGGTGGGGGCTCCATCGTCACGTGTGGGAGTGAGGGAATGTATAAAAGGAACATCCCCAGGTGGCCAACACACGGTGATAGCCCTTAGTACCGGTCCAGGCCTCAGTGTCCGTGGATGTGAATCCAAATAAGGAGAGCAAAAACTAGAAATACGTAGGCTATTAGATGTGAATAAACTCTGAGTAGTGGCTTCCGCATGCTAGGTTGACTTGCTGCTGTTGAGCCATGTCCTCTGATTATGCCATTGGGCGTCAGGAGGCTCCCGGTGGGTGATTGGCCGAGGAGGCCAGCTGAACCAGGAGCCGAGCGTCATGCAACACAACCTAGGTCCATTCATGGTAGTAAGATAAGGATAGGAGGCTGCTTAAGGGGAATCGGGCTAAAGGCTAGAGGGAAAATATCAAGCTAATCAAACTCCACCGGCTGTGGCAGGCTGAGTAGGAAGGTCTACCATTCCACGGACAGTCTGATGGGGGCCATTCTGGCTCCATACTAAATCCACACCCCCTAAGCGGTCCCCCCACTGTGCGAGCTGGTAAGGTCAATTAGTCGAAGCCCCAGCCAACACATCCACGGTCTTCTAGGTGAGAATGTTGTGAATGCAGGGGACATTAGGGACAGTTTGTATTGTGGACCCAGGTCTGGAGGAGAAGTCCAGACGCGCGTACGCGATCAATGGAGGTCTTTAAATCCAAAACAAGTGTATTGTATCTTCTCCCAGAAGGCTCCACATCAGATTTATTTGTGTCTAACAGGCGATACCATCCAGATCAGGTAGAGAATGGGGGGTCCCAGTCAGAGCACCTAAGTGTATCCAGGGGAGGCGAACCCTGATAGAGGTGACGGTGTCCGGGTACTCAAAAAACCAAACTAAACACAGGGAGGGGGATCACACTCCATGATGTGAGAGAGCCCCAAGTCCCAACTAGCGTGTGGGTGTCCCCACTAAACCTGGTTGCAGGGAGGGACACCAGAGAGACGGAGATGATAGGCCTCGGGTTGAAGGTAACTGACTAGAGTGCCCACCAGGAGTAGAGCGCCCCAGTGAAGGGGGGCTCGGCTAACCTAGGGGCTTATATAAGTAGGAACCAGGTACGGGAGCCTCAAAAGCGTGAGCAAAGTGCTGAACTAACCCGAACCACTGGATTTCTAATATGAGGTCAGGTTAGGCTAACAATGCTAAGTAGGGTTAAGCTAACAAAACCAATCTAAACGACGTGAACCGTGTGGACAAACGCTAAGCGGCAGAAATTGAGGGGCTAGGCTAACAAAGCTAGGTTAGGCTAACAATGCTAAGCTAGGCTAAGCTAACAAAAACCATCCAATTTGGTCAAAAACCGATATAGACCATGTCTAACATGCAAATTAGTGAGTTGGGTAAAGGCTAACAATGCTAAGCTAGGCTAAGTTAACAAAAACCGTCTAGATTGGTCAAAAAACGATATAGATCATAACTAACATGCAAAGTAGCGAATTGGGTAAAGGCTAATAATGCTAAGCTAGGCTAAGCTAGGTTATGCTAAGCTAACAAAAACGTCTAAGTAAGCAAAAAACGTGTGGGTCATGTTAAACCTACCGAATAACGCGTCAGGCTAACAATGCTAAGCTAAGCATGCTAAACGGCGTGAGATGGACCCAAAATGCGACGTTCTGATACATAACCTGGGTTCCTCGTGAAAAAGAGTGAAGGCCCGCCCGGTAGGTCTCTAGTCACACCGCGAGAATCAGGAGAAGCAATGTACATGGCTGCGAGTTTTAATCACATGCGGGTACATCATATAAAACCAGTACCCTCGCCACATCAACCCAGTGTGCGGCCGGTCTCATCTCCAAAAATGTGTCCCAACGGAAGTCTCAGCACATCTAGTTCCATGTCTCTGACTGGAGATCTGCCATGCACAAATTAGAGGGGCATATCCCCGTGCCCAGCTAGGAGGTGTTGCATGAAAGGGTTGGATCGCTAGTGGAGGGAGACGGTGCGAACAAGTTAGTGGTCCCAATATAACAGGCAGGTAAATTGGTGGCATCCTGATGTGGATTCAGATCACAGCCTTGTATGCTCCGGCGGGTTAGGTTTGACGTCTGAAAATCCCCCGAGCCCAGTAGTTCGGTACTTCGACCCACTTAGGCTCAGGACTGAGGCACACGCTATGCCAATGCTGAGTCATCCACCACATCCGAACAGGGGCTAGGCCCCTCTAGGAACCCCGAGGGGAACCCAGGCCGGGTAACCCCTGAAGTGCTCGCCACCCGACACAAGGTGAGTGAGGAGCACCCAGAGGGACAGTAATATATAAACATACAGTAAGAAACAATGCATAATATATAAGTATAGGTCGAGCACATGGATAGCCGTCTCCGTATCCACTTGACATGTTCAGGTAGCAGGGTCAATGCGGAAGCATGCTCAGGGTCAGAAAGGCCCCTTGTAGTTAGTAGAAGTTATTATCTGGAGGGTCTCTGTCCACCTGGGGACAAAGTAAACACCATCAGAGTATATAAAAGTCATAAATTGTTTGAAACCGAGTTATTATTCCAACTATGGTATTGATCCTTGGAGTCCCGATCCCAAAGGGGTCAAGGTACACATCCTCAGATTATAAATCAGGTTTGATGTCTGATGATCCCTCGAGCCCAGCAGTTTCGTGCTTCGACCCGCTTAGGCGTGAACTCTCACTGGTTGGGGTTAGAAAAAATGACTCAGTGAGGTGGCCCAGTGATCAGAGATAAACCCACTGGGGGGAAGCAACGGTCAAGTTTTAAGCGTAGACCCCCCCCAGGTTGGGGTTAGGATAAGTGACAGGGGGGCTATCCCACCCCATTAAGTCACGGTAGGTTAGTCGTCCGGTTAAGTTCTAGGCGTAGGCCCTCCCAGGTTGGGGTTAGGATAAGTGACAGGGGGGTTATCTTACCCCCTTAAAGTCACAGTAGGTAAGCCTTCCGGTTAAGTTTTAGGCGTAGACCCTCCCAGGTTGGGGTTAGGGTAAGTGACAGGGGGGCTATCTCACCCCATTAAGTCACAGCAGGTCAGTCGTCTGGTTAAGTTTTAGGCGTAGACCCTCCCAGGTTGGGGTTAGGATAAGTGACAGGAGGGCTATCCTAGCCCATTAAGTCACAGTAGGTCAGCTTTACGGTTAAGTTTAGGCGTAGACCCTCCCAGGTTGGGGTTAGGATAGGTGACAGGGGGGCTATTCCACCCCATTAAATCACAGTAGGTCAGCCTATGGGATGGTGACGGTTGGGTTGAGGTACGCGGAGGAGGGCAAGAAAGGGAGAAATATGCAGGCGTCTAGGGGGAGTACCCGAGGAACGCAGGAGGGATAGATAGAAATTAAATAAAGGGCCTGTGTGGACATATGAGGTGCAACTGAGTGTGTGAGTGCGTGTCCTACCTTGACCGGGCAGCTAACTTAATCTGAAAAGCTAAAAAAGGTTCTACCTGGAAAGTTAAGAATCTATACCAATCCCGGGTGCAGATGTGGGGAGGACCCCAAGGAAATGCAGGGCTGTGGAAGGAAGGGGTTAATAAACAAGATACATGAGTGTCATAGCCCTGTCCTCACTGCACATGAGTGCGATGAAGATAAAGCCATGCAGACAATAGTGGTGGGAGTGGGGTGAGAGAGATATAGAGAGAGGCGCTCCTGTTAGAGCAAATAAAAGTTGTAGTCAAAAACGCAGGACTCCATTCCCTGGGCGGTGCCTCCTGCCGGGCCCATGCCAGAAATTAAGCAGGGATATACGGGGTCCTAACTGGCCACGACCGGTTTCGTCCTCTCCCAGGACTCGTCAGGTGACGGAAATAAAACATGAGCAGGAACCAGGGCCATCCTAGGCTACGGACTGACAGGGGACCTCGAGGCTACACCAAAGAAGGAGGATGGTGGTCACCCCGGTGCCCTCCTGGCAGCCCACCAGAAGCGGTATTCAGAATTATTGTCTAGGGAAAAGAGTAGAGAGGGAGAGAGAGAGAGAGGGGGAGGGCGCGCGTGTGTGCGAGGCATGTGTGTACACTCAGGGTGGTGAACAAGCTAAGTGAGAGGAGAAGATCTGTAAAAGAAGAAGCATGGGTTAGGATTAGTGAAAGGGGGTCCAGAAAAACCTGTGGAAGGAGGGGGGGGGGGGGGGGGGATTGTCTTTATGTGTGAGTGCTTAATGCACAGAGAAGCCTAAAATGTGTGTGTGCCTAGAGAAAGAGAGAGAGCGGAACAGACCAGTAGAGAATAGTAGAGAGAGAGAGACAGAATGTGTGTGTGAGTGTGTGAGAGAGTATGTGTGTGAGCAAAGCCTAAGATTATGTGTGTGTGCTTATGCACAGAAATGAATGTGTGAGCATGGAATGGGAGGGGGAGGAGGGAGAGGGAAGAAAAGAGAAAGTACATTATATCCATGCATACATATACACAGACATGTAGTACAAGCATGCACACACACTATCAGCAGTTCATGCAAACGCGTGGGGTATGAGTATGAGGTGGTAGGCCCAAGTTATTAATAAATGCACCCTATTAAATCAATCAAGCAACCAAACTAGACTAGAAAGAAAAACTTACATATGGCCCCAGAAGATGGAGAAGTGAAGATGAGATGGGAGATCCTAAGATGGATGCTTGCAGCGCGTGGTAGCAGCAGGTGCGTTTATGGGCAAAAAACAAGTGGGCTAATTAGCAACAGGTCCGCTAGCACGCATGCGTTCAGAGCATGGTACTGAATATGACACAAAACAAGCTAATCATTCGATAAAAAAACTAGATAAACAATTTATGGATAGCAAAAGCAAGTTAGAAAACTTATTATTGAGGGGTGGGAAATGGTCTTACGGTCACGCAGCTCCGGTCGGCAGTCACAGTCTCAAACGAACACACAGGCTTATTAATACCGGAGTATTAGTGACGGTGAAGAAAAAAGTTTTTGGAGAGAGGACGTCAAGGGGCGGGATCTCCAAATCACGTCACTAGCCATTGGAGTGTAAGGTCTGTGATTGACGTGGCAAACCGGGACGTGCAGCCAAGTCCGATGTAAACAAACACTGCAAAACTAGCAACGCCGTTCGGTAGCAGAAAACGGAGACTTGGAGATGAGAAAAAATTCCAAACCAAGAGGCAGTAGAGTGGTACAATCCTCAGAGTGTAGGGGAAAACGAATCACGTTTTACACAGGTGTAGAACCGGTCTGCACTGCTACGTTATGTGAAAAATAGCTGCCGCAGAAGAACGACCTGCTGCGGTGACGTCACTGAGAGGAAATCCCAGGGAAGCCCCTGCGCGTCCGTGGTCTCTACAACAGGGTGTAGGTACAGGCGAAAAAAATATTATGTTGAGCAGCAATAAGGGACTGGACTACACATTAGCAGTAAACAGTAAACTAATATTATCCCTATTAATATAATATAATATATTATATAATAAACCCTTAGAATAAAAGGCAAAACCAGAACGTTCCAAGGTAAAATTAGGACTCCAAGATAATCTAAGGATGGCCAAAGTATCTAAAAAACAGTGGCAGAAACGTGATAAAAGCAGCTCTCAGACTAAGAATCACCATAGAGGTCACGACCAACATAATCCAGAGGCCTAGAGCCAGCCGTCTCACAGAGAAACCACGTCACACAAGCACATCCCTACTCTGGACAGCAACACAACTCAGACCACCAGGGTCCGCAAAGTGGTCGAGGTCACATCCGATATTCCCCAATCATCAATGCAGACCATGGTGCCTAATCCATGCCCTGACAGATGACAGCCGGTAGGCAAGACACCAGGGTCACATCCGATATACCTGATGTCAACAGCCACCCCAGGCAGTCACCCAAGGCCAAAACCCCATGACAAGGCCCAAGACCAAGATCACCGCTGAGGGTGAAACGCCCCGCAGTGAGTCCAAGTGGTCCAGAGATTATGGTATTAGCCAGTGAACAAGATACTCATCAAGACACCGGCCTAGGCCTCAATGGACAGAACAGTCTAGATTCCTAGAGTAGAGAGTAGGCCTAAATCCATATGTGTGTGAAAAAATGTGGTCCAGTCTATATGGTGATCTCCAGCGTAATCCCTCCAGGAAGATGACCACAAAAGGTGGTGTGTATACACAAAGTAGGCGTCAAGGCGCCACTCCACAGGTAACCTAATGGCATAGCCACAGGTAAAAACAGCTCTGTGGGTAGATGTCACCTGGTCACCACTTCTGTAGCTGTACAGGGATGTGTATTTGGAGAGTACAGGCCGTGGCATCCACTTTTTCTTGGTCTCCAGTGTAATCCCTCCAGGAAGATGACCACATAGAGTGGTGTGTAAACACAAAATAGGCGTGAGGGCGCCACTCCACAGGAAACCTAATGGCACAGCCACAGGTAAAATCACCTCTGTGGGTAGATGTCACCTGGTCACAACCTCTGCAGTTGTACAGGGATGTGTATTGTGAGAATACAGGCCGTAGCGTCCACTTCATTCTTCTCCACATGTGGTGAGGGGGGTGACGCGGTGGGGGCTCCATCGTCACGTGTGGGAGTGAGGGAATGTATAAAAGGAACATCCCCAGGTGGCCAACACACGGTGATAGCCCTTAGTACCGGTCCAGGCCTCAGTGTCCGTGGATGTGAATCCAAATAAGGAGAGCAAAAACTAGAAATACGTAGGCTATTAGATGTGAATAAACTCTGAGTAGTGGCTTCCGCATGCTAGGTTGACTTGCTGCTGTTGAGCCATGTCCTCTGATTATGCCATTGGGCGTCAGGAGGCTCCCGGTGGGTGATTGGCCGAGGAGGCCAGCTGAACCAGGAGCCGAGCGTCATGCAACACAACCTAGGTCCATTCATGGTAGTAAGATAAGGATAGGAGGCTGCTTAAGGGGAATCGGGCTAAAGGCTAGAGGGAAAATATCAAGCTAATCAAACTCCACCGGCTGTGGCAGGCTGAGTAGGAAGGTCTACCATTCCACGGACAGTCTGATGGGGGCCATTCTGGCTCCATACTAAATCCACACCCCCTAAGCGGTCCCCCCACTGTGCGAGCTGGTAAGGTCAATTAGTCGAAGCCCCAGCCAACACATCCACGGTCTTCTAGGTGAGAATGTTGTGAATGCAGGGGACATTAGGGACAGTTTGTATTGTGGACCCAGGTCTGGAGGAGAAGTCCAGACGCGCGTACGCGATCAATGGAGGTCTTTAAATCCAAAACAAGTGTATTGTATCTTCTCCCAGAAGGCTCCACATCAGATTTATTTGTGTCTAACAGGCGATACCATCCAGATCAGGTAGAGAATGGGGGGTCCCAGTCAGAGCACCTAAGTGTATCCAGGGGAGGCGAACCCTGATAGAGGTGACGGTGTCCGGGTACTCAAAAAACCAAACTAAACACAGGGAGGGGGATCACACTCCATGATGTGAGAGAGCCCCAAGTCCCAACTAGCGTGTGGGTGTCCCCACTAAACCTGGTTGCAGGGAGGGACACCAGAGAGACGGAGATGATAGGCCTCGGGTTGAAGGTAACTGACTAGAGTGCCCACCAGGAGTAGAGCGCCCCAGTGAAGGGGGGCTCGGCTAACCTAGGGGCTTATATAAGTAGGAACCAGGTACGGGAGCCTCAAAAGCGTGAGCAAAGTGCTGAACTAACCCGAACCACTGGATTTCTAATATGAGGTCAGGTTAGGCTAACAATGCTAAGTAGGGTTAAGCTAACAAAACCAATCTAAACGACGTGAACCGTGTGGACAAACGCTAAGCGGCAGAAATTGAGGGGCTAGGCTAACAAAGCTAGGTTAGGCTAACAATGCTAAGCTAGGCTAAGCTAACAAAAACCATCCAATTTGGTCAAAAACCGATATAGACCATGTCTAACATGCAAATTAGTGAGTTGGGTAAAGGCTAACAATGCTAAGCTAGGCTAAGTTAACAAAAACCGTCTAGATTGGTCAAAAAACGATATAGATCATAACTAACATGCAAAGTAGCGAATTGGGTAAAGGCTAATAATGCTAAGCTAGGCTAAGCTAGGTTATGCTAAGCTAACAAAAACGTCTAAGTAAGCAAAAAACGTGTGGGTCATGTTAAACCTACCGAATAACGCGTCAGGCTAACAATGCTAAGCTAAGCATGCTAAACGGCGTGAGATGGACCCAAAATGCGACGTTCTGATACATAACCTGGGTTCCTCGTGAAAAAGAGTGAAGGCCCGCCCGGTAGGTCTCTAGTCACACCGCGAGAATCAGGAGAAGCAATGTACATGGCTGCGAGTTTTAATCACATGCGGGTACATCATATAAAACCAGTACCCTCGCCACATCAACCCAGTGTGCGGCCGGTCTCATCTCCAAAAATGTGTCCCAACGGAAGTCTCAGCACATCTAGTTCCATGTCTCTGACTGGAGATCTGCCATGCACAAATTAGAGGGGCATATCCCCGTGCCCAGCTAGGAGGTGTTGCATGAAAGGGTTGGATCGCTAGTGGAGGGAGACGGTGCGAACAAGTTAGTGGTCCCAATATAACAGGCAGGTAAATTGGTGGCATCCTGATGTGGATTCAGATCACAGCCTTGTATGCTCCGGCGGGTTAGGTTTGACGTCTGAAAATCCCCCGAGCCCAGTAGTTCGGTACTTCGACCCACTTAGGCTCAGGACTGAGGCACACGCTATGCCAATGCTGAGTCATCCACCACATCCGAACAGGGGCTAGGCCCCTCTAGGAACCCCGAGGGGAACCCAGGCCGGGTAACCCCTGAAGTGCTCGCCACCCGACACAAGGTGAGTGAGGAGCACCCAGAGGGACAGTAATATATAAACATACAGTAAGAAACAATGCATAATATATAAGTATAGGTCGAGCACATGGATAGCCGTCTCCGTATCCACTTGACATGTTCAGGTAGCAGGGTCAATGCGGAAGCATGCTCAGGGTCAGAAAGGCCCCTTGTAGTTAGTAGAAGTTATTATCTGGAGGGTCTCTGTCCACCTGGGGACAAAGTAAACACCATCAGAGTATATAAAAGTCATAAATTGTTTGAAACCGAGTTATTATTCCAACTATGGTATTGATCCTTGGAGTCCCGATCCCAAAGGGGTCAAGGTACACATCCTCAGATTATAAATCAGGTTTGATGTCTGATGATCCCTCGAGCCCAGCAGTTTCGTGCTTCGACCCGCTTAGGCGTGAACTCTCACTGGTTGGGGTTAGAAAAAATGACTCAGTGAGGTGGCCCAGTGATCAGAGATAAACCCACTGGGGGGAAGCAACGGTCAAGTTTTAAGCGTAGACCCCCCCCAGGTTGGGGTTAGGATAAGTGACAGGGGGGCTATCCCACCCCATTAAGTCACGGTAGGTTAGTCGTCCGGTTAAGTTCTAGGCGTAGGCCCTCCCAGGTTGGGGTTAGGATAAGTGACAGGGGGGTTATCTTACCCCCTTAAAGTCACAGTAGGTAAGCCTTCCGGTTGAGTTTTAGGCGTAGACCCTCCCAGGTTGGGGTTAGGGTAAGTGACAGGGGGGCTATCTCACCCCATTAAGTCACAGCAGGTCAGTCGTCTGGTTAAGTTTTAGGCGTAGACCCTCCCAGGTTGGGGTTAGGGTAAGTGACAGGAGGGCTATCCTAGCCCATTAAGTCACAGTAGGTCAGCTTTACGGTTAAGTTTAGGCGTAGACCCTCCCAGGTTGGGGTTAGGATAGGTGACAGGGGGGCTATTCCACCCCATTAAATCACAGTAGGTCAGCCTATGGGATGGTGACGGTTGGGTTGAGGTACGCGGAGGAGGGCAAGAAAGGGAGAAATATGCAGGCGTCTAGGGGGAGTACCCGAGGAACGCAGGAGGGATAGATAGAAATTAAATAAAGGGCCTGTGTGGACATATGAGGTGCAACTGAGTGTGTGAGTGCGTGTCCTACCTTGACCGGGCAGCTAACTTAATCTGAAAAGCTAAAAAAGGTTCTACCTGGAAAGTTAAGAATCTATACCAATCCCGGGTGCAGATGTGGGGAGGACCCCAAGGAAATGCAGGGCTGTGGAAGGAAGGGGTTAATAAACAAGATACATGAGTGTCATAGCCCTGTCCTCACTGCACATGAGTGCGATGAAGATAAAGCCATGCAGACAATAGTGGTGGGAGTGGGGTGAGAGAGATATAGAGAGAGGCGCTCCTGTTAGAGCAAATAAAAGTTGTAGTCAAAAACGCAGGACTCCATTCCCTGGGCGGTGCCTCCTGCCGGGCCCATGCCAGAAATTAAGCAGGGATATACGGGGTCCTAACTGGCCACGACCGGTTTCGTCCTCTCCCAGGACTCGTCAGGTGACGGAAATAAAACATGAGCAGGAACCAGGGCCATCCTAGGCTACGGACTGACAGGGGACCTCGAGGCTACACCAAAGAAGGAGGATGGTGGTCACCCCGGTGCCCTCCTGGCAGCCCACCAGAAGCGGTATTCAGAATTATTGTCTAGGGAAAAGAGTAGAGAGGGAGAGAGAGAGAGAGGGGGAGGGCGCGCGTGTGTGCGAGGCATGTGTGTACACTCAGGGTGGTGAACAAGCTAAGTGAGAGAAGATCTGTAAAAGAAGAAGCATGGGTTAGGATTAGTGAAAGGGGGTCCAGAAAAACCTGTGGAAGGAGGGGGGGGGGGGGGGGGATTGTCTTTATGTGTGAGTGCTTAATGCACAGAGAAGCCTAAAATGTGTGTGTGCCTAGAGAAAGAGAGAGAGCGGAACAGACCAGTAGAGAATAGTAGAGAGAGAGAGACAGAATGTGTGTGTGAGTGTGTGAGAGAGTATGTGTGTGAGCAAAGCCTAAGATTATGTGTGTGTGCTTATGCACAGAAATGAATGTGTGAGCATGGAATGGGAGGGGGAGGAGGGAGAGGGAAGAAAAGAGAAAGTACATTATATCCATGCATACATATACACAGACATGTAGTACAAGCATGCACACACACTACCAGCAGTTCATGCAAACGCGTGGGGTATGAGTATGAGGTGGTAGGCCCAAGTTATTAATAAATGCACCCTATTAAATCAATCAAGCAACCAAACTAGACTAGAAAGAAAAACTTACATATGGCCCCAGAAGATGGAGAAGTGAAGATGAGATGGGAGATCCTAAGATGGATGCTTGCAGCGCGTGGTAGCAGCAGGTGCGTTTATGGGCAAAAAACAAGTGGGCTAATTAGCAACAGGTCCGCTAGCACGCATGCGTTCAGAGCATGGTACTGAATATGACACAAAACAAGCTAATAATTCGATAAAAAAACTATATAAACAATTTATGAACGGCAAAAGCAAGTTAGAAAAATTATTGAGGGGTGGGAGATGGTCTTACGGTCACGCAGCTCCGGTCGGCAGTCACAGTATCAAACGAACACACAGGCTTATTAATACCGGAGTATTAGTGACGGCGAAGAAAAAAGTTTTTGGAGAGAGGACGTCAAGGGGCGGGATCTCCAAATCATGTCACTTGCCATTGGAGTGTAAGGTCCGTGATTGACGTGGCGAACCGGGACGTGCAGCCAAGTCCGATGTAAACAAACACTGCAAAACTAGCAACGCCGTTCGGTAGCAGAAAACGGAGACTTGGAGATGAGAAAAAATTCCAAACCCAGAGGCAGTAGAGTGGTACAATCCTCAGAGTGTAGGGGAAAAACGAATCACGTTTTACACAGGTGTAGAACCGGTCTGCACTGCTACGTTATGTGAAAAATAGCTGCCGCAGAAGAACGACCTGCTGCGGTGACGTCACTGAGAGGAAATCCCAGGGAAGCCCCTGCGCGTCCGTGGTCTCTACAACAGGGTGTAGGTACAGGCGAAAAAAATATTATGTTGAGCAGCAATAAGGGACTGGACTACACATTAGCAGTAAACAGTAAACCAATATTATCCCTATTAATATAATATAATATATTATATAATAAACCCTTAGAATAAAAGGCAAAACCAGAACGTTCCAAGGTAAAATTAGGACTCCAAGATAATCTAAGGATGGCCAAAGTATCTAAAAAACAGTGGCAAAAACGTGATAAAAGCAGCTCTCAGACTAAGAATCACCATAGAGGTCACGACCAACATAATCCAGAGGCCTAGAGCCAGCCGTCTCACAGAGAAACCACGTCACACAAGCACATCCCTACTCTGGACAGCAACACAACTCAGACCACCAGAGTCCGCAAAGTGGTCGAGGTCACATCCGATATTCCCCAATCATCAATGCAGACCATGGTGCCTAATCCATGCCCTGACAGATGACAGCCGGTAGGCAAGACACCAGGGTCACATCCGATATACCTGATGTCCACAGCCACCCCAGGCAGTCACCCAAGGCCAAAACCCCATGACAAGGCCCAAGACCAAGATCACCGCTGAGGGTGAAACGCCCCGCAGTGAGTCCAAGTGGTCCAGAGATTATGGTATTAGCCAGTGAACAAGATACTCATCAAGACACCGGCCTAGGCCTCAATGGACAGAACAGTCTAGATTCCTAGAGTAGAGAGTAGACCTAAATCCATATGTGTGTGAAAAAATGTGGTCCAGTCTATATGGTGATCTCCAGCGTAATCCCTCCAGGAAGATGACCACAAAAGGTGGTGTGTATACACAAAGTAGGCGTCAAGGCGCCACTCCACAGGTAACCTAATGGCATAGCCACAGGTAAAAACAGCTCTGTGGGTAGATGTCACCTGGTCACAACTTCTGTAGCCGTACAGGGATGTGTATTTGGAGAGTACAGGCCGTGGCATACACTTTTTCTTGGTCTCCAGTGTAATCCCTCCAGGAAGATGACCACATAGAGTGGTGTGTAAACACAAAATAGGCGTGAGGGCGCCACTCCACAGGAAACCTAATGGCACAGCCACAGGTAAAATCACCTCTGTGGGTAGATGTCACCTGGTCACAACCTCTGCAGTTGTACAGGGATGTGTATTGTGAGAATACAGGCCGTAGCGTCCACTTCATTCTTCTCCACATGTGGTGAGGGGGGTGACGCGGTGGGGGCTCCATCGTCACGTGTGGGAGTGAGGGAATGTATAAAAGGAACATCCCCAGGTGGCCAACACACGGTGATAGCCCTTAGTACCGGTCCAGGCCTCAGTGTCCGTGGATGTGAATCCAAATAAGGAGAGAAAAAACTAGAAATACGTAGGCTATTAGATGTGAATAAACTCTGAGTAGTGGCTTCCGCATGCTAGGTTGACTTGCTGCTGTTGAGCCATGTCCTCTGACTATGCCATTGGGCGTCAGGAGGCTCCCGGTGGGTGATTGGCCGAGGAGGCCAGCTGAACCAGGAGCCGAGCGTCATGCAACACAACCTAGGTCCATTCATGGTAGTAAGATAAGGATAGGAGGCTGCTTAAGGGGAATCGGGCTAAAGGCTAGAGGGAAAATATCAAGCTAATCAAACTCCACCGGCTGTGGCAGGCTGAGTAGGAAGGTCTACCATTCCACGGACAGTCTGATGGGGGCCATTCTGGCTCCATACTAAATCCACACCCCCTAAGCGGTCCCCCCACTGTGCGAGCTGGTAAGGTCAATTAGTCGAAGCCCCAGCCAACACATCCACGGTCTTCTAGGTGAGAATGTTGTGAATGCAGGGGACATTAGGGACAGTTTGTATTGTGGACCCAGGTCTGGAGGAGAAGTCCAGACGCGCGTACGCGATCAATGGAGGTCTTTAAATCCAAAACAAGTGTATTGTATCTTCTCCCAGAAGGCTCCACATCAGATTTATTTGTGTCTAACAGGCGATACCATCCAGATCAGGTAGAGAATGGGGGGTCCCAGTCAGAGCACCTAAGTGTATCCAGGGGAGGCGAATCCTGATAGAGGTGACGGTGTCCGGGTACTCAAAAAACCAAACTAAACACAGGGAGGGGGATCACACTCCATGATGTGAGAGAGCCCCAAGTCCCAACTAGCGTGTGGGTGTCCCCACTAAACCTGGTTGCAGGGAGGGACACCAGAGAGACGGAGATGATAGGCCTCGGGTTGAAGGTAACTGACTAGAGTGCCCACCAGGAGTAGAGCGCCCCAGTGAAGGGGGGCTCGGCTAACCTAGGGGCTTATATAAGTAGGAACCAGGTACGGGAGCCTCAAAAGCGTGAGCAAAGTGCTGAACTAACCCGAACCACTAGATTTCTAATATGAGGTCAGGTTAGGCTAACAATGCTAAGCTAGGCTAAGCTAACAAAAACCGTCTAGATTGGTCAAAAAACGATATAGATCATAACTAACATGCAAAGTAGCGAATTGGGTAAAGGCTAACAATGCTAAGCTAGGCTAAGTTAACAAAAACCGTCTAGATTGGTCAAAAAACGATATAGATCATAACTAACATGCAAAGTAGCGAATTGGGTAAAGGCTAACAATGCTAAGCTAGGCTAAGCTAGGTGATGCTAAGCTAACAAAAACGTCTAAGTAAGCAAAAAACGTGTGGGTCATGTCAAACCTACCGAATAACGCGTCGGGCTAGGCTAACAATGCTAAGCTAAGCATGCTAAACGGCGTGAGATGGACCCAAAATGCGACGTTCTGATACATAACCTGGGTTCCTCGTGAAAAAGAGCGAAGGCCCGCCCGGTAGGTCTCTAGTCACACCGCGAGAATCAGGAGAAGCAATGTACATGGCTGCGAGTTTTAATCACATGCGGGTACATCATATAAAACCAGTACCCTCGCCACATCAACCCAGTGTGCGGCCGGTCTCATCTCCAAAAATGTGTCCCAACGGAAGTCTCAGCACATCTAGTTCCATGTCTCTGACTGGAGATCTGCCATGCACAAATTAGAGGGGCATATCCCCGTGCCCAGCTAGGAGGTGTTGCATGAAAGGGTTGGATCGCTAGTGGAGGGAGACGGTGCGAACAAGTTAGTGGTCCCAATATAACAGGCAGGTAAATTGGTGGCATCCTGATGTGGATTCAGATCACAGCCTTGTATGCTCCGGCGGGTTAGGTTTGACGTCTGAAAATCCCCCGAGCCCAGTAGTTCGGTACTTCGACCCACTTAGGCTCAGGACTGAGGCACACGCTATGCCAATGCTGAGTCATCCACCACATCCGAACAGGGGCTAGGCCCCTCTAGGAACCCCGAGGGGAACCCAGGCCGGGTAACCCCTGAAGTGCTCGCCACCCGACACAAGGTGAGTGAGGAGCACCCAGAGGGACAGTAATATATAAACATACAGTAAGAAACAATGCATAATATATAAGTATAGGTCGAGCACATGGATAGCCGTCTCCGTATCCACTTGACATGTTCAGGTAGCAGGGTCAATGCGGAAGCATGCTCAGGGTCAGAAAGGCCCCTTGTAGTTAGTAGAAGTTATTATCTGGAGGGTCTCTGTCCACCTGGGGACAAAGTAAACACCATCAGAGTATATAAAAGTCATAAATTGTTTGAAACCGAGTTATTATTCCAACTATGGTATTGATCCTTAGAGTCCCGATCCCAAAGGGGTCAAGGTACACATCCTCAGATTATAAATCAGGTTTGATGTCTGATGATCCCTCGAGCCCAGCAGTTTCGTGCTTCGACCCGCTTAGGCGTGAACTCTCACTGGTTGGGGTTAGAAAAAATGACTCAGTGAGGTGGCCCAGTGATCAGAGATAAACCCACTGGGGGGAAGCAACGGTCAAGTTTTAAGCGTAGACCCCCCCCAGGTTGGGGTTAGGATAAGTGACAGGGGGGCTATCCCACCCCATTAAGTCACGGTAGGTTAGTCGTCCGGTTAAGTTCTAGGCGTAGGCCCTCCCAGGTTGGGGTTAGGATAAGTGACAGGGGGGTTATCTTACCCCCTTAAAGTCACAGTAGGTAAGCCTTCCGGTTGAGTTTTAGGCGTAGACCCTCCCAGGTTGGGGTTAGGGTAAGTGACAGGGGGGCTATCTCACCCCATTAAGTCACAGCAGGTCAGTCGTCTGGTTAAGTTTTAGGCGTAGACCCTCCCAGGTTGGGGTTAGGGTAAGTGACAGGAGGGCTATCCTAGCCCATTAAGTCACAGTAGGTCAGCTTTACGGTTAAGTTTAGGCGTAGACCCTCCCAGGTTGGGGTTAGGATAGGTGACAGGGGGGCTATTCCACCCCATTAAATCACAGTAGGTCAGCCTATGGGATGGTGACGGTTGGGTTGAGGTACGCGGAGGAGGGCAAGAAAGGGAGAAATATGCAGGCGTCTAGGGGGAGTACCCGAGGAACGCAGGAGGGATAGATAGAAATAAAATAAAGGGCCTGTGTGGACATATGAGGTGCAACTGAGTGTGTGAGTGCGTGTCCTACCTTGACCGGGCAGCTAACTTAATCTGAAAAGCTAAAAAAGGTTCTACCTGGAAAGTTAAGAATCTATACCAATCCCGGGTGCAGATGTGGGGAGGACCCCAAGGAAATGCAGGGCTGTGGAAGGAAGGGGTTAATAAACAAGATACATGAGTGTCATAGCCCTGTCCTCACTGCACATGAGTGCGATGAAGATAAAGCCATGCAGACAATAGTGGTGGGAGTGGGGTGAGAGAGATATAGAGAGAGGCGCTCCTGTTAGAGCAAATAAAAGTTGTAGTCAAAAACGCAGGACTCCATTCCCTGGGCGGTGCCTCCTGCCGGGCCCATGCCAGAAATTAAGCAGGGATATACGGGGTCCTAACTGGCCACGACCGGTTTCGTCCTCTCCCAGGACTCGTCAGGTGACGGAAATAAAACATGAGCAGGAACCAGGGCCATCCTAGGCTACGGACTGACAGGGGACCTCGAGGCTACACCAAAGAAGGAGGATGGTGGTCACCCCGGTGCCCTCCTGGCAGCCCACCAGAAGCGGTATTCAGAATTATTGTCTAGGGAAAAGAGTAGAGAGGGAGAGAGAGAGAGAGGGGGAGGGCGCGCGTGTGTGCGAGGCATGTGTGTACACTCAGGGTGGTGAACAAGCTAAGTGAGAGAAGATCTGTAAAAGAAGAAGCATGGGTTAGGATTAGTGAAAGGGGGTCCAGAAAAACCTGTGGAAGGAGGGGGGGGGGGGGGGGGATTGTCTTTATGTGTGAGTGCTTAATGCACAGAGAAGCCTAAAATGTGTGTGTGCCTAGAGAAAGAGAGAGAGCGGAACAGACCAGTAGAGAATAGTAGAGAGAGAGAGACAGAATGTGTGTGTGAGTGTGTGAGAGAGTATGTGTGTGAGCAAAGCCTAAGATTATGTGTGTGTGCTTATGCACAGAAATGAATGTGTGAGCATGGAATGGGAGGGGGAGGAGGGAGAGGGAAGAAAAGAGAAAGTACATTATATCCATGCATACATATACACAGACATGTAGTACAAGCATGCACACACACTACCAGCAGTTCATGCAAACGCGTGGGGTATGAGTATGAGGTGGTAGGCCCAAGTTATTAATAAATGCACCCTATTAAATCAATCAAGCAACCAAACTAGACTAGAAAGAAAAACTTACATATGGCCCCAGAAGATGGAGAAGTGAAGATGAGATGGGAGATCCTAAGATGGATGCTTGCAGCGCGTGGTAGCAGCAGGTGCGTTTATGGGCAAAAAACAAGTGGGCTAATTAGCAACAGGTCCGCTAGCACGCATGCGTTCAGAGCATGGTACTGAATATGACACAAAACAAGCTAATAATTCGATAAAAAAACTATATAAACAATTTATGAACGGCAAAAGCAAGTTAGAAAAATTATTGAGGGGTGGGAGATGGTCTTACGGTCACGCAGCTCCGGTCGGCAGTCACAGTATCAAACGAACACACAGGCTTATTAATACCGGAGTATTAGTGACGGCGAAGAAAAAAGTTTTTGGAGAGAGGACGTCAAGGGGCGGGATCTCCAAATCATGTCACTTGCCAT
This sequence comes from Osmerus mordax, assembly GCF_038355195.1. NCBI lineage: Eukaryota > Metazoa > Chordata > Actinopteri > Osmeriformes > Osmeridae > Osmerus > Osmerus mordax. The sequence continues at coordinate 68,364 of NW_027120590.1, forward strand.
TGGAGTGTAAGGTCCGTGATTGACGTGGCGAACCGGGACGTGCAGCCAAGTCCGATGTAAACAAACACTGCAAAACTAGCAACGCCGTTCGGTAGCAGAAAACGGAGACTTGGAGATGAGAAAAAATTCCAAACCCAGAGGCAGTAGAGTGGTACAATCCTCAGAGTGTAGGGGAAAAACGAATCACGTTTTACACAGGTGTAGAACCGGTCTGCACTGCTACGTTATGTGAAAAATAGCTGCCGCAGAAGAACGACCTGCTGCGGTGACGTCACTGAGAGGAAATCCCAGGGAAGCCCCTGCGCGTCCGTGGTCTCTACAACAGGGTGTAGGTACAGGCGAAAAAAATATTATGTTGAGCAGCAATAAGGGACTGGACTACACATTAGCAGTAAACAGTAAACCAATATTATCCCTATTAATATAATATAATATATTATATAATAAACCCTTAGAATAAAAGGCAAAACCAGAACGTTCCAAGGTAAAATTAGGACTCCAAGATAATCTAAGGATGGCCAAAGTATCTAAAAAACAGTGGCAAAAACGTGATAAAAGCAGCTCTCAGACTAAGAATCACCATAGAGGTCACGACCAACATAATCCAGAGGCCTAGAGCCAGCCGTCTCACAGAGAAACCACGTCACACAAGCACATCCCTACTCTGGACAGCAACACAACTCAGACCACCAGAGTCCGCAAAGTGGTCGAGGTCACATCCGATATTCCCCAATCATCAATGCAGACCATGGTGCCTAATCCATGCCCTGACAGATGACAGCCGGTAGGCAAGACACCAGGGTCACATCCGATATACCTGATGTCCACAGCCACCCCAGGCAGTCACCCAAGGCCAAAACCCCATGACAAGGCCCAAGACCAAGATCACCGCTGAGGGTGAAACGCCCCGCAGTGAGTCCAAGTGGTCCAGAGATTATGGTATTAGCCAGTGAACAAGATACTCATCAAGACACCGGCCTAGGCCTCAATGGACAGAACAGTCTAGATTCCTAGAGTAGAGAGTAGACCTAAATCCATATGTGTGTGAAAAAATGTGGTCCAGTCTATATGGTGATCTCCAGCGTAATCCCTCCAGGAAGATGACCACAAAAGGTGGTGTGTATACACAAAGTAGGCGTCAAGGCGCCACTCCACAGGTAACCTAATGGCATAGCCACAGGTAAAAACAGCTCTGTGGGTAGATGTCACCTGGTCACAACTTCTGTAGCCGTACAGGGATGTGTATTTGGAGAGTACAGGCCGTGGCATACACTTTTTCTTGGTCTCCAGTGTAATCCCTCCAGGAAGATGACCACATAGAGTGGTGTGTAAACACAAAATAGGCGTGAGGGCGCCACTCCACAGGAAACCTAATGGCACAGCCACAGGTAAAATCACCTCTGTGGGTAGATGTCACCTGGTCACAACCTCTGCAGTTGTACAGGGATGTGTATTGTGAGAATACAGGCCGTAGCGTCCACTTCATTCTTCTCCACATGTGGTGAGGGGGGTGACGCGGTGGGGGCTCCATCGTCACGTGTGGGAGTGAGGGAATGTATAAAAGGAACATCCCCAGGTGGCCAACACACGGTGATAGCCCTTAGTACCGGTCCAGGCCTCAGTGTCCGTGGATGTGAATCCAAATAAGGAGAGAAAAAACTAGAAATACGTAGGCTATTAGATGTGAATAAACTCTGAGTAGTGGCTTCCGCATGCTAGGTTGACTTGCTGCTGTTGAGCCATGTCCTCTGACTATGCCATTGGGCGTCAGGAGGCTCCCGGTGGGTGATTGGCCGAGGAGGCCAGCTGAACCAGGAGCCGAGCGTCATGCAACACAACCTAGGTCCATTCATGGTAGTAAGATAAGGATAGGAGGCTGCTTAAGGGGAATCGGGCTAAAGGCTAGAGGGAAAATATCAAGCTAATCAAACTCCACCGGCTGTGGCAGGCTGAGTAGGAAGGTCTACCATTCCACGGACAGTCTGATGGGGGCCATTCTGGCTCCATACTAAATCCACACCCCCTAAGCGGTCCCCCCACTGTGCGAGCTGGTAAGGTCAATTAGTCGAAGCCCCAGCCAACACATCCACGGTCTTCTAGGTGAGAATGTTGTGAATGCAGGGGACATTAGGGACAGTTTGTATTGTGGACCCAGGTCTGGAGGAGAAGTCCAGACGCGCGTACGCGATCAATGGAGGTCTTTAAATCCAAAACAAGTGTATTGTATCTTCTCCCAGAAGGCTCCACATCAGATTTATTTGTGTCTAACAGGCGATACCATCCAGATCAGGTAGAGAATGGGGGGTCCCAGTCAGAGCACCTAAGTGTATCCAGGGGAGGCGAACCCTGATAGAGGTGACGGTGTCCGGGTACTCAAAAAACCAAACTAAACACAGGGAGGGGGATCACACTCCATGATGTGAGAGAGCCCCAAGTCCCAACTAGCGTGTGGGTGTCCCCACTAAACCTGGTTGCAGGGAGGGACACCAGAGAGACGGAGATGATAGGCCTCGGGTTGAAGGTAACTGACTAGAGTGCCCACCAGGAGTAGAGCGCCCCAGTGAAGGGGGGCTCGGCTAACCTAGGGGCTTATATAAGTAGGAACCAGGTACGGGAGCCTCAAAAGCGTGAGCAAAGTGCTGAACTAACCCGAACCACTAGATTTCTAATATGAGGTCAGGTTAGGCTAACAATGCTAAGCTAGGCTAAGCTAACAAAAACCGTCTAGATTGGTCAAAAAACGATATAGATCATAACTAACATGCAAAGTAGCGAATTGGGTAAAGGCTAACAATGCTAAGCTAGGCTAAGTTAACAAAAACCGTCTAGATTGGTCAAAAAACGATATAGATCATAACTAACATGCAAAGTAGCGAATTGGGTAAAGGCTAACAATGCTAAGCTAGGCTAAGCTAGGTGATGCTAAGCTAACAAAAACGTCTAAGTAAGCAAAAAACGTGTGGGTCATGTCAAACCTACCGAATAACGCGTCGGGCTAGGCTAACAATGCTAAGCTAAGCATGCTAAACGGCGTGAGATGGACCCAAAATGCGACGTTCTGATACATAACCTGGGTTCCTCGTGAAAAAGAGCGAAGGCCCGCCCGGTAGGTCTCTAGTCACACCGCGAGAATCAGGAGAAGCAATGTACATGGCTGCGAGTTTTAATCACATGCGGGTACATCATATAAAACCAGTACCCTCGCCACATCAACCCAGTGTGCGGCCGGTCTCATCTCCAAAAATGTGTCCCAACGGAAGTCTCAGCACATCTAGTTCCATGTCTCTGACTGGAGATCTGCCATGCACAAATTAGAGGGGCATATCCCCGTGCCCAGCTAGGAGGTGTTGCATGAAAGGGTTGGATCGCTAGTGGAGGGAGACGGTGCGAACAAGTTAGTGGTCCCAATATAACAGGCAGGTAAATTGGTGGCATCCTGATGTGGATTCAGATCACAGCCTTGTATGCTCCGGCGGGTTAGGTTTGACGTCTGAAAATCCCCCGAGCCCAGTAGTTCGGTACTTCGACCCACTTAGGCTCAGGACTGAGGCACACGCTATGCCAATGCTGAGTCATCCACCACATCCGAACAGGGGCTAGGCCCCTCTAGGAACCCCGAGGGGAACCCAGGCCGGGTAACCCCTGAAGTGCTCGCCACCCGACACAAGGTGAGTGAGGAGCACCCAGAGGGACAGTAATATATAAACATACAGTAAGAAACAATGCATAATATATAAGTATAGGTCGAGCACATGGATAGCCGTCTCCGTATCCACTTGACATGTTCAGGTAGCAGGGTCAATGCGGAAGCATGCTCAGGGTCAGAAAGGCCCCTTGTAGTTAGTAGAAGTTATTATCTGGAGGGTCTCTGTCCACCTGGGGACAAAGTAAACACCATCAGAGTATATAAAAGTCATAAATTGTTTGAAACCGAGTTATTATTCCAACTATGGTATTGATCCTTAGAGTCCCGATCCCAAAGGGGTCAAGGTACACATCCTCAGATTATAAATCAGGTTTGATGTCTGATGATCCCTCGAGCCCAGCAGTTTCGTGCTTCGACCCGCTTAGGCGTGAACTCTCACTGGTTGGGGTTAGAAAAAATGACTCAGTGAGGTGGCCCAGTGATCAGAGATAAACCCACTGGGGGGAAGCAACGGTCAAGTTTTAAGCGTAGACCCCCCCCAGGTTGGGGTTAGGATAAGTGACAGGGGGGCTATCCCACCCCATTAAGTCACGGTAGGTTAGTCGTCCGGTTAAGTTCTAGGCGTAGGCCCTCCCAGGTTGGGGTTAGGATAAGTGACAGGGGGGTTATCTTACCCCCTTAAAGTCACAGTAGGTAAGCCTTCCGGTTGAGTTTTAGGCGTAGACCCTCCCAGGTTGGGGTTAGGGTAAGTGACAGGGGGGCTATCTCACCCCATTAAGTCACAGCAGGTCAGTCGTCTGGTTAAGTTTTAGGCGTAGACCCTCCCAGGTTGGGGTTAGGGTAAGTGACAGGAGGGCTATCCTAGCCCATTAAGTCACAGTAGGTCAGCTTTACGGTTAAGTTTAGGCGTAGACCCTCCCAGGTTGGGGTTAGGATAGGTGACAGGGGGGCTATTCCACCCCATTAAATCACAGTAGGTCAGCCTATGGGATGGTGACGGTTGGGTTGAGGTACGCGGAGGAGGGCAAGAAAGGGAGAAATATGCAGGCGTCTAGGGGGAGTACCCGAGGAACGCAGGAGGGATAGATAGAAATAAAATAAAGGGCCTGTGTGGACATATGAGGTGCAACTGAGTGTGTGAGTGCGTGTCCTACCTTGACCGGGCAGCTAACTTAATCTGAAAAGCTAAAAAAGGTTCTACCTGGAAAGTTAAGAATCTATACCAATCCCGGGTGCAGATGTGGGGAGGACCCCAAGGAAATGCAGGGCTGTGGAAGGAAGGGGTTAATAAACAAGATACATGAGTGTCATAGCCCTGTCCTCACTGCACATGAGTGCGATGAAGATAAAGCCATGCAGACAATAGTGGTGGGAGTGGGGTGAGAGAGATATAGAGAGAGGCGCTCCTGTTAGAGCAAATAAAAGTTGTAGTCAAAAACGCAGGACTCCATTCCCTGGGCGGTGCCTCCTGCCGGGCCCATGCCAGAAATTAAGCAGGGATATACGGGGTCCTAACTGGCCACGACCGGTTTCGTCCTCTCCCAGGACTCGTCAGGTGACGGAAATAAAACATGAGCAGGAACCAGGGCCATCCTAGGCTACGGACTGACAGGGGACCTCGAGGCTACACCAAAGAAGGAGGATGGTGGTCACCCCGGTGCCCTCCTGGCAGCCCACCAGAAGCGGTATTCAGAATTATTGTCTAGGGAAAAGAGTAGAGAGGGAGAGAGAGAGAGAGGGGGAGGGCGCGCGTGTGTGCGAGGCATGTGTGTACACTCAGGGTGGTGAACAAGCTAAGTGAGAGAAGATCTGTAAAAGAAGAAGCATGGGTTAGGATTAGTGAAAGGGGGTCCAGAAAAACCTGTGGAAGGAGGGGGGGGGGGGGGGGGATTGTCTTTATGTGTGAGTGCTTAATGCACAGAGAAGCCTAAAATGTGTGTGTGCCTAGAGAAAGAGAGAGAGCGGAACAGACCAGTAGAGAATAGTAGAGAGAGAGAGACAGAATGTGTGTGTGAGTGTGTGAGAGAGTATGTGTGTGAGCAAAGCCTAAGATTATGTGTGTGTGCTTATGCACAGAAATGAATGTGTGAGCATGGAATGGGAGGGGGAGGAGGGAGAGGGAAGAAAAGAGAAAGTACATTATATCCATGCATACATATACACAGACATGTAGTACAAGCATGCACACACACTACCAGCAGTTCATGCAAACGCGTGGGGTATGAGTATGAGGTGGTAGGCCCAAGTTATTAATAAATGCACCCTATTAAATCAATCAAGCAACCAAACTAGACTAGAAAGAAAAACTTACATATGGCCCCAGAAGATGGAGAAGTGAAGATGAGATGGGAGATCCTAAGATGGATGCTTGCAGCGCGTGGTAGCAGCAGGTGCGTTTATGGGCAAAAAACAAGTGGGCTAATTAGCAACAGGTCCGCTAGCACGCATGCGTTCAGAGCATGGTACTGAATATGACACAAAACAAGCTAATAATTCGATAAAAAAACTATATAAACAATTTATGAACGGCAAAAGCAAGTTAGAAAAATTATTGAGGGGTGGGAGATGGTCTTACGGTCACGCAGCTCCGGTCGGCAGTCACAGTATCAAACGAACACACAGGCTTATTAATACCGGAGTATTAGTGACGGCGAAGAAAAAAGTTTTTGGAGAGAGGACGTCAAGGGGCGGGATCTCCAAATCATGTCACTTGCCATTGGAGTGTAAGGTCCGTGATTGACGTGGCGAACCGGGACGTGCAGCCAAGTCCGATGTAAACAAACACTGCAAAACTAGCAACGCCGTTCGGTAGCAGAAAACGGAGACTTGGAGATGAGAAAAAATTCCAAACCCAGAGGCAGTAGAGTGGTACAATCCTCAGAGTGTAGGGGAAAAACGAATCACGTTTTACACAGGTGTAGAACCGGTCTGCACTGCTACGTTATGTGAAAAATAGCTGCCGCAGAAGAACGACCTGCTGCGGTGACGTCACTGAGAGGAAATCCCAGGGAAGCCCCTGCGCGTCCGTGGTCTCTACAACAGGGTGTAGGTACAGGCGAAAAAAATATTATGTTGAGCAGCAATAAGGGACTGGACTACACATTAGCAGTAAACAGTAAACCAATATTATCCCTATTAATATAATATAATATATTATATAATAAACCCTTAGAATAAAAGGCAAAACCAGAACGTTCCAAGGTAAAATTAGGACTCCAAGATAATCTAAGGATGGCCAAAGTATCTAAAAAACAGTGGCAAAAACGTGATAAAAGCAGCTCTCAGACTAAGAATCACCATAGAGGTCACGACCAACATAATCCAGAGGCCTAGAGCCAGCCGTCTCACAGAGAAACCACGTCACACAAGCACATCCCTACTCTGGACAGCAACACAACTCAGACCACCAGAGTCCGCAAAGTGGTCGAGGTCACATCCGATATTCCCCAATCATCAATGCAGACCATGGTGCCTAATCCATGCCCTGACAGATGACAGCCGGTAGGCAAGACACCAGGGTCACATCCGATATACCTGATGTCCACAGCCACCCCAGGCAGTCACCCAAGGCCAAAACCCCATGACAAGGCCCAAGACCAAGATCACCGCTGAGGGTGAAACGCCCCGCAGTGAGTCCAAGTGGTCCAGAGATTATGGTATTAGCCAGTGAACAAGATACTCATCAAGACACCGGCCTAGGCCTCAATGGACAGAACAGTCTAGATTCCTAGAGTAGAGAGTAGACCTAAATCCATATGTGTGTGAAAAAATGTGGTCCAGTCTATATGGTGATCTCCAGCGTAATCCCTCCAGGAAGATGACCACAAAAGGTGGTGTGTATACACAAAGTAGGCGTCAAGGCGCCACTCCACAGGTAACCTAATGGCATAGCCACAGGTAAAAACAGCTCTGTGGGTAGATGTCACCTGGTCACAACTTCTGTAGCCGTACAGGGATGTGTATTTGGAGAGTACAGGCCGTGGCATACACTTTTTCTTGGTCTCCAGTGTAATCCCTCCAGGAAGATGACCACATAGAGTGGTGTGTAAACACAAAATAGGCGTGAGGGCGCCACTCCACAGGAAACCTAATGGCACAGCCACAGGTAAAATCACCTCTGTGGGTAGATGTCACCTGGTCACAACCTCTGCAGTTGTACAGGGATGTGTATTGTGAGAATACAGGCCGTAGCGTCCACTTCATTCTTCTCCACATGTGGTGAGGGGGGTGACGCGGTGGGGGCTCCATCGTCACGTGTGGGAGTGAGGGAATGTATAAAAGGAACATCCCCAGGTGGCCAACACACGGTGATAGCCCTTAGTACCGGTCCAGGCCTCAGTGTCCGTGGATGTGAATCCAAATAAGGAGAGAAAAAACTAGAAATACGTAGGCTATTAGATGTGAATAAACTCTGAGTAGTGGCTTCCGCATGCTAGGTTGACTTGCTGCTGTTGAGCCATGTCCTCTGACTATGCCATTGGGCGTCAGGAGGCTCCCGGTGGGTGATTGGCCGAGGAGGCCAGCTGAACCAGGAGCCGAGCGTCATGCAACACAACCTAGGTCCATTCATGGTAGTAAGATAAGGATAGGAGGCTGCTTAAGGGGAATCGGGCTAAAGGCTAGAGGGAAAATATCAAGCTAATCAAACTCCACCGGCTGTGGCAGGCTGAGTAGGAAGGTCTACCATTCCACGGACAGTCTGATGGGGGCCATTCTGGCTCCATACTAAATCCACACCCCCTAAGCGGTCCCCCCACTGTGCGAGCTGGTAAGGTCAATTAGTCGAAGCCCCAGCCAACACATCCACGGTCTTCTAGGTGAGAATGTTGTGAATGCAGGGGACATTAGGGACAGTTTGTATTGTGGACCCAGGTCTGGAGGAGAAGTCCAGACGCGCGTACGCGATCAATGGAGGTCTTTAAATCCAAAACAAGTGTATTGTATCTTCTCCCAGAAGGCTCCACATCAGATTTATTTGTGTCTAACAGGCGATACCATCCAGATCAGGTAGAGAATGGGGGGTCCCAGTCAGAGCACCTAAGTGTATCCAGGGGAGGCGAACCCTGATAGAGGTGACGGTGTCCGGGTACTCAAAAAACCAAACTAAACACAGGGAGGGGGATCACACTCCATGATGTGAGAGAGCCCCAAGTCCCAACTAGCGTGTGGGTGTCCCCACTAAACCTGGTTGCAGGGAGGGACACCAGAGAGACGGAGATGATAGGCCTCGGGTTGAAGGTAACTGACTAGAGTGCCCACCAGGAGTAGAGCGCCCCAGTGAAGGGGGGCTCGGCTAACCTAGGGGCTTATATAAGTAGGAACCAGGTACGGGAGCCTCAAAAGCGTGAGCAAAGTGCTGAACTAACCCGAACCACTAGATTTCTAATATGAGGTCAGGTTAGGCTAACAATGCTAAGCTAGGCTAAGCTAACAAAAACCGTCTAGATTGGTCAAAAAACGATATAGATCATAACTAACATGCAAAGTAGCGAATTGGGTAAAGGCTAACAATGCTAAGCTAGGCTAAGTTAACAAAAACCGTCTAGATTGGTCAAAAAACGATATAGATCATAACTAACATGCAAAGTAGCGAATTGGGTAAAGGCTAACAATGCTAAGCTAGGCTAAGCTAGGTGATGCTAAGCTAACAAAAACGTCTAAGTAAGCAAAAAACGTGTGGGTCATGTCAAACCTACCGAATAACGCGTCGGGCTAGGCTAACAATGCTAAGCTAAGCATGCTAAACGGCGTGAGATGGACCCAAAATGCGACGTTCTGATACATAACCTGGGTTCCTCGTGAAAAAGAGCGAAGGCCCGCCCGGTAGGTCTCTAGTCACACCGCGAGAATCAGGAGAAGCAATGTACATGGCTGCGAGTTTTAATCACATGCGGGTACATCATATAAAACCAGTACCCTCGCCACATCAACCCAGTGTGCGGCCGGTCTCATCTCCAAAAATGTGTCCCAACGGAAGTCTCAGCACATCTAGTTCCATGTCTCTGACTGGAGATCTGCCATGCACAAATTAGAGGGGCATATCCCCGTGCCCAGCTAGGAGGTGTTGCATGAAAGGGTTGGATCGCTAGTGGAGGGAGACGGTGCGAACAAGTTAGTGGTCCCAATATAACAGGCAGGTAAATTGGTGGCATCCTGATGTGGATTCAGATCACAGCCTTGTATGCTCCGGCGGGTTAGGTTTGACGTCTGAAAATCCCCCGAGCCCAGTAGTTCGGTACTTCGACCCACTTAGGCTCAGGACTGAGGCACACGCTATGCCAATGCTGAGTCATCCACCACATCCGAACAGGGGCTAGGCCCCTCTAGGAACCCCGAGGGGAACCCAGGCCGGGTAACCCCTGAAGTGCTCGCCACCCGACACAAGGTGAGTGAGGAGCACCCAGAGGGACAGTAATATATAAACATACAGTAAGAAACAATGCATAATATATAAGTATAGGTCGAGCACATGGATAGCCGTCTCCGTATCCACTTGACATGTTCAGGTAGCAGGGTCAATGCGGAAGCATGCTCAGGGTCAGAAAGGCCCCTTGTAGTTAGTAGAAGTTATTATCTGGAGGGTCTCTGTCCACCTGGGGACAAAGTAAACACCATCAGAGTATATAAAAGTCATAAATTGTTTGAAACCGAGTTATTATTCCAACTATGGTATTGATCCTTAGAGTCCCGATCCCAAAGGGGTCAAGGTACACATCCTCAGATTATAAATCAGGTTTGATGTCTGATGATCCCTCGAGCCCAGCAGTTTCGTGCTTCGACCCGCTTAGGCGTGAACTCTCACTGGTTGGGGTTAGAAAAAATGACTCAGTGAGGTGGCCCAGTGATCAGAGATAAACCCACTGGGGGGAAGCAACGGTCAAGTTTTAAGCGTAGACCCCCCCCAGGTTGGGGTTAGGATAAGTGACAGGGGGGCTATCCCACCCCATTAAGTCACGGTAGGTTAGTCGTCCGGTTAAGTTCTAGGCGTAGGCCCTCCCAGGTTGGGGTTAGGATAAGTGACAGGGGGGTTATCTTACCCCCTTAAAGTCACAGTAGGTAAGCCTTCCGGTTGAGTTTTAGGCGTAGACCCTCCCAGGTTGGGGTTAGGGTAAGTGACAGGGGGGCTATCTCACCCCATTAAGTCACAGCAGGTCAGTCGTCTGGTTAAGTTTTAGGCGTAGACCCTCCCAGGTTGGGGTTAGGGTAAGTGACAGGAGGGCTATCCTAGCCCATTAAGTCACAGTAGGTCAGCTTTACGGTTAAGTTTAGGCGTAGACCCTCCCAGGTTGGGGTTAGGATAGGTGACAGGGGGGCTATTCCACCCCATTAAATCACAGTAGGTCAGCCTATGGGATGGTGACGGTTGGGTTGAGGTACGCGGAGGAGGGCAAGAAAGGGAGAAATATGCAGGCGTCTAGGGGGAGTACCCGAGGAACGCAGGAGGGATAGATAGAAATAAAATAAAGGGCCTGTGTGGACATATGAGGTGCAACTGAGTGTGTGAGTGCGTGTCCTACCTTGACCGGGCAGCTAACTTAATCTGAAAAGCTAAAAAAGGTTCTACCTGGAAAGTTAAGAATCTATACCAATCCCGGGTGCAGATGTGGGGAGGACCCCAAGGAAATGCAGGGCTGTGGAAGGAAGGGGTTAATAAACAAGATACATGAGTGTCATAGCCCTGTCCTCACTGCACATGAGTGCGATGAAGATAAAGCCATGCAGACAATAGTGGTGGGAGTGGGGTGAGAGAGATATAGAGAGAGGCGCTCCTGTTAGAGCAAATAAAAGTTGTAGTCAAAAACGCAGGACTCCATTCCCTGGGCGGTGCCTCCTGCCGGGCCCATGCCAGAAATTAAGCAGGGATATACGGGGTCCTAACTGGCCACGACCGGTTTCGTCCTCTCCCAGGACTCGTCAGGTGACGGAAATAAAACATGAGCAGGAACCAGGGCCATCCTAGGCTACGGACTGACAGGGGACCTCGAGGCTACACCAAAGAAGGAGGATGGTGGTCACCCCGGTGCCCTCCTGGCAGCCCACCAGAAGCGGTATTCAGAATTATTGTCTAGGGAAAAGAGTAGAGAGGGAGAGAGAGAGAGAGGGGGAGGGCGCGCGTGTGTGCGAGGCATGTGTGTACACTCAGGGTGGTGAACAAGCTAAGTGAGAGAAGATCTGTAAAAGAAGAAGCATGGGTTAGGATTAGTGAAAGGGGGTCCAGAAAAACCTGTGGAAGGAGGGGGGGGGGGGGGGGGATTGTCTTTATGTGTGAGTGCTTAATGCACAGAGAAGCCTAAAATGTGTGTGTGCCTAGAGAAAGAGAGAGAGCGGAACAGACCAGTAGAGAATAGTAGAGAGAGAGAGACAGAATGTGTGTGTGAGTGTGTGAGAGAGTATGTGTGTGAGCAAAGCCTAAGATTATGTGTGTGTGCTTATGCACAGAAATGAATGTGTGAGCATGGAATGGGAGGGGGAGGAGGGAGAGGGAAGAAAAGAGAAAGTACATTATATCCATGCATACATATACACAGACATGTAGTACAAGCATGCACACACACTACCAGCAGTTCATGCAAACGCGTGGGGTATGAGTATGAGGTGGTAGGCCCAAGTTATTAATAAATGCACCCTATTAAATCAATCAAGCAACCAAACTAGACTAGAAAGAAAAACTTACATATGGCCCCAGAAGATGGAGAAGTGAAGATGAGATGGGAGATCCTAAGATGGATGCTTGCAGCGCGTGGTAGCAGCAGGTGCGTTTATGGGCAAAAAACAAGTGGGCTAATTAGCAACAGGTCCGCTAGCACGCATGCGTTCAGAGCATGGTACTGAATATGACACAAAACAAGCTAATAATTCGATAAAAAAACTATATAAACAATTTATGAACGGCAAAAGCAAGTTAGAAAAATTATTGAGGGGTGGGAGATGGTCTTACGGTCACGCAGCTCCGGTCGGCAGTCACAGTATCAAACGAACACACAGGCTTATTAATACCGGAGTATTAGTGACGGCGAAGAAAAAAGTTTTTGGAGAGAGGACGTCAAGGGGCGGGATCTCCAAATCATGTCACTTGCCATTGGAGTGTAAGGTCCGTGATTGACGTGGCGAACCGGGACGTGCAGCCAAGTCCGATGTAAACAAACACTGCAAAACTAGCAACGCCGTTCGGTAGCAGAAAACGGAGACTTGGAGATGAGAAAAAATTCCAAACCCAGAGGCAGTAGAGTGGTACAATCCTCAGAGTGTAGGGGAAAAACGAATCACGTTTTACACAGGTGTAGAACCGGTCTGCACTGCTACGTTATGTGAAAAATAGCTGCCGCAGAAGAACGACCTGCTGCGGTGACGTCACTGAGAGGAAATCCCAGGGAAGCCCCTGCGCGTCCGTGGTCTCTACAACAGGGTGTAGGTACAGGCGAAAAAAATATTATGTTGAGCAGCAATAAGGGACTGGACTACACATTAGCAGTAAACAGTAAACCAATATTATCCCTATTAATATAATATAATATATTATATAATAAACCCTTAGAATAAAAGGCAAAACCAGAACGTTCCAAGGTAAAATTAGGACTCCAAGATAATCTAAGGATGGCCAAAGTATCTAAAAAACAGTGGCAAAAACGTGATAAAAGCAGCTCTCAGACTAAGAATCACCATAGAGGTCACGACCAACATAATCCAGAGGCCTAGAGCCAGCCGTCTCACAGAGAAACCACGTCACACAAGCACATCCCTACTCTGGACAGCAACACAACTCAGACCACCAGAGTCCGCAAAGTGGTCGAGGTCACATCCGATATTCCCCAATCATCAATGCAGACCATGGTGCCTAATCCATGCCCTGACAGATGACAGCCGGTAGGCAAGACACCAGGGTCACATCCGATATACCTGATGTCCACAGCCACCCCAGGCAGTCACCCAAGGCCAAAACCCCATGACAAGGCCCAAGACCAAGATCACCGCTGAGGGTGAAACGCCCCGCAGTGAGTCCAAGTGGTCCAGAGATTATGGTATTAGCCAGTGAACAAGATACTCATCAAGACACCGGCCTAGGGTTAGGGTTAGGGTTAGGGTTAGGGTTAGGGTTAGGGTTAGGGTTAGGGTTAGGGTTAGGGTTAGGGTTAGGGTTAGGGTTAGGGTTAGGGTTAGGGTTAGGGTTAGGTTGTTATCTCTGATGCCCCCCGCGCCAAGCAGTTCAGTACTTCGACCCGCATAGGCTTAGGGGGAAATGCACTCGTATCCTAGAGCCATGTAGATCTTCCACCAGAGGGGGTAGGGGAGTAGACCCCCTCCAGGACCCCAAAGGGGTCCCAGGCCTGTAGACCCTGTTGCGCTCGCGGCCCAGGGTAAGTATAGGTCTAAGCACTAAAGAGGACGTTAGTAACCGATGGGTACATGGATGACCACCCCCGAATCCACTGACGGACGTGTGCGCACCACAGGGTCTAAGCAGGAGCGTGCTCTGAGGTCTTCTGTCCCCACAAGAGAGGTTCCCCCCGAGAGAGGTAGGTGACCTCGGGTGTCAAGGTTCACTCGTGGGTAGCAGAGGTGACCGGCCACCGTAGCACATGCTACATCCGAGTGTAGACACAGGGGGGTTCCACTCGTCCAATCCGAAGCGCGCAGCGCCGAGGCGCGCAGCGCCGAGGTGCCGCGCTGAGGTAGTCCATCTAATCTTCTTCACCCCACTGGTGATGGCAGCAGGGCCGTCTACCTCTTCCGTCGGTAGGAAGCATGAGAAGGGAGGGGTCACTCCTGTCTCCTCCCCCTGAGTCCGGTCAGGAGGAGTGACTCGTAAAGCAGCGGAGCCGGTAAAACCGTGGTCCAAGCCTGAGGCCGGCTTGAAAATCAACCGTAGCCACGGCTTGAAAATCAACCGTAGCCACGTCAGGACTGCTTTAGATGAAGTGGTGGGGTGGGCTGGACCGTAGCCTGGGCCTACGGCCGGAGGGGTCAAAGATCCCCCCGTTGCCGTGTGAGGGCCGGATGATGTGTAGTACACATCACCGAAGGAGGGAGCTGAGACAGCTCGGTCATCAGAGATGACAGAGGATCACAGGCTATGACCGAGGATCACAGGCTATGTGCGGAGGACCAAGTCCCCGACGGTCCAGCCCCCAGGATGGGCGATGATGGTCCAGTGGAGGCCAATCCGGGTCCTCTTCAAGAGATGGGGCATGAGCGTGAGTGAATGGATGCACCTGAGTGTGTGAGTGCGTGTCCTACCTTGGCCCGGTAGCTAACCTAATCTAGGGGGAGCCTGCCTGAAAAATTCAAAAGCCTATCCAGGGCCTGGTTTTGATGAGTAGAGGACATCTGCACTTGTCGTGCTGCTGGGGAGGAAAGGGGGGTTAATGGACAGGACACATGAGTGCCATGAATGCAATAAATGAGGGCGCTCTGGGGAAGAGCGCCGCAGACATACATGAGTATGTGGAAGACAGGGCATGGGAGACAGAATTAAAGCGTGGGGGTGTGTGTGTGTGTGTGGGAGAGAGAGCAGTTAGGGGAGAGCGGATAGAGGGAGATCAGCTAGAGAGAGAACAGCTAGAGAGAGAACAGCTAGAGAGAGCACGCGTGTGTGTGGGTGTGTGAGAGAGAGAGAGAGCAAGAGAGGGGCTCTTCCGAGCAAATAAAAGGTGTAGTCAAAAACGCAGAACTCCACTCCCTGGGAGGTGCCTTCCTGCTGGCACCTACCACAACATTAAGCAGGGAATCGTGAGGTTCTAACCGGCCACGACTGCAGTTTCGCTCTCCTCAGAGCTCGTCAGGTAGCAAAGTATGAAATAAAACACGTTATGCAGGTCAAGGGCCGTCCTACGACTAAGGACTATCAAGAACTCAGGGGTGACGACAAAAAGCGTCATCCCCCCTGTGCCTTGGGCGCCCACCAGAATCGGTAATCTCAATTAAACATCTAGGGAAAAGAGGAGACAAGAGAGAGAGAGAGAGAGAGAGTATGTGTGTGTGTGTGTGTGTGTGTGTGCATAGAAGGCAACATGGATGGACCGTGTGTGACAGGTGACCAAGGAACTGTGAAAGGAGAAAGGAACACAGGTTAGGGTTAGAGTGGTGCCAGAGTGGATCTGTAAGGAAAAAAGTGTGTAAATTAGAATTAGTAGGAAGGCCAGGGAGAGCCGAAGACACCGAAACCATAGGCCCAAAAGGGAGGTGATAGTGAAACAAAGAGAGAGAACGGCCTAGGGTTGGGGTGAGGAGACTAAGGAGGAGGTAGGGGGGGAGGGGGGTGGGAGAAAAGACACCAGGGCGGGACCTATGGTTAGGTAAGAGGTAGGAGGGGTTGGGGTTAGGGTAAACAGGTCGGCAAGGAGGTAGGGGTTAAGGAAGGATGGAAACAAGGTCAGCAGGGTTAAGGTTAGAGCAGGAGAGACAAAGCCGAAAGAAGAACCATCAGTGGATATCAGTATGGGATGTGGGTGGAAAGGAGAGACAGGCTCCACAACATGAGTGTGGAGGTGTGGTGGAGGGACTCACAGATGGTTAGGGTTAGGGTTAGGGTTAGGGTTAGGGTTAGGGTTAGGGTTAGGGTTAGGGTTAGGGTTAGGGTTAGGGTTAGGGTTAGGGTTAGGGTTAGGGTTAGGGTTAGGGTTAGGGTTAGGGTTAGGGTTAGGGTTAGGGTTAGGGTTAGGGTTAGGGTTAGGGTTAGGGTTAGGGTTAGGGTTAGGGTTAGGGTTAGGGTTAGGGTTAGGGTTAGGGTTAGGGTTAGGGTTAGGGTTAGGGTTAGGGTTAGGGTTAGGGTTAGGGTTAGGGTTAGGGTTAGGGTTAGGGTTAGGGTTAGGGTTAGGGTTAGGGTTAGGGTTAGGGTTAGGGTTAGGGTTAGGGTTAGGGTTAGGGTTAGGGTTAGGGTTAGGGTTAGGGTTAGGGTTAGGGTTAGGGTTAGGGTTAGGGTTAGGGTTAGGGTTAGGGTTAGGGTTAGGGTTAGGGTTAGGGTTAGGGTTAGGGTTAGGGTTAGGGTTAGGGTTAGGGTTAGGGTTAGGGTTAGGGTTAGGGTTAGGGTTAGGGTTAGGGTTAGGGTTAGGGTTAGGGTTAGGGTTAGGGTTAGGGTTAGGGTTAGGGTTAGGGTTAGGGTTAGGGTTAGGGTTAGGGTTAGGGTTAGGGTTAGGGTTAGGGTTAGGGTTAGGGTTAGGGTTAGGGTTAGGGTTAGGGTTAGGGTTAGGGTTAGGGTTAGGGTTAGGGTTAGGGTTAGGGTTAGGGTTAGGGTTAGGGTTAGGGTTAGGGTTAGGGTTAGGGTTAGGGTTAGGGTTAGGGTTAGGGTTAGGGTTAGGGTTAGGGTTAGGGTTAGGGTTAGGGTTAGGGTTAGGGTTAGGGTTAGGGTTAGGGTTAGGGTTAGGGTTAGGGTTAGGGTTAGGGTTAGGGTTAGGGTTAGGGTTAGGGTTAGGGTTAGGGTTAGGGTTAGGGTTAGGGTTAGGGTTAGGGTTAGGGTTAGGGTTAGGGTTAGGGTTAGGGTTAGGGTTAGGGTTAGGGTTAGGGTTAGGGTTAGGGTTAGGGTTAGGGTTAGGGTTAGGGTTAGGGTTAGGGTTAGGGTTAGGGTTAGGGTTAGGGTTAGGGTTAGGGTTAGGGTTAGGGTTAGGGTTAGGGTTAGGGTTAGGGTTAGGGTTAGGGTTAGGGTTAGGGTTAGGGTTAGGGTTAGGGTTAGGGTTAGGGTTAGGGTTAGGGTTAGGGTTAGGGTTAGGGTTAGGGTTAGGGTTAGGGTTAGGGTTAGGGTTAGGGTTAGGGTTAGGGTTAGGGTTAGGGTTAGGGTTAGGGTTAGGGTTAGGGTTAGGGTTAGGGTTAGGGTTAGGGTTAGGGTTAGGGTTAGGGTTAGGGTTAGGGTTAGGGTTAGGGTTAGGGTTAGGGTTAGGGTTAGGGTTAGGGTTAGGGTTAGGGTTAGGGTTAGGGTTAGGGTTAGGGTTAGGGTTAGGGTTAGGGTTAGGGTTAGGGTTAGGGTTAGGGTTAGGGTTAGGGTTAGGGTTAGGGTTAGGGTTAGGGTTAGGGTTAGGGTTAGGGTTAGGGTTAGGGTTAGGGTTAGGGTTAGGGTTAGGGTTAGGGTTAGGGTTAGGGTTAGGGTTAGGGTTAGGGTTAGGGTTAGGGTTAGGGTTAGGGTTAGGGTTAGGGTTAGGGTTAGGGTTAGGGTTAGGGTTAGGGTTAGGGTTAGGGTTAGGGTTAGGGTTAGGGTTAGGGTTAGGGTTAGGGTTAGGGTTAGGGTTAGGGTTAGGGTTAGGGTTAGGGTTAGGGTTAGGGTTAGGGTTAGGGTTAGGGTTAGGGTTAGGGTTAGGGTTAGGGTTAGGGTTAGGGTTAGGGTTAGGGTTAGGGTTAGGGTTAGGGTTAGGGTTAGGGTTAGGGTTAGGGTTAGGGTTAGGGTTAGGGTTAGGGTTAGGGTTAGGGTTAGGGTTAGGGTTAGGGTTAGGGTTAGGGTTAGGGTTAGGGTTAGGGTTAGGGTTAGGGTTAGGGTTAGGGTTAGGGTTAGGGTTAGGGTTAGGGTTAGGGTTAGGGTTAGGGTTAGGGTTAGGGTTAGGGTTAGGGTTAGGGTTAGGGTTAGGGTTAGGGTTAGGGTTAGGGTTAGGGTTAGGGTTAGGGTTAGGGTTAGGGTTAGGGTTAGGGTTAGGGTTAGGGTTAGGGTTAGGGTTAGGGTTAGGGTTAGGGTTAGGGTTAGGGTTAGGGTTAGGGTTAGGGTTAGGGTTAGGGTTAGGGTTAGGGTTAGGGTTAGGGTTAGGGTTAGGGTTAGGGTTAGGGTTAGGGTTAGGGTTAGGGTTAGGGTTAGGGTTAGGGTTAGGGTTAGGGTTAGGGTTAGGGTTAGGGTTAGGGTTAGGGTTAGGGTTAGGGTTAGGGTTAGGGTTAGGGTTAGGGTTAGGGTTAGGGTTAGGGTTAGGGTTAGGGTTAGGGTTAGGGTTAGGGTTAGGGTTAGGGTTAGGGTTAGGGTTAGGGTTAGGGTTAGGGTTAGGGTTAGGGTTAGGGTTAGGGTTAGGGTTAGGGTTAGGGTTAGGGTTAGGGTTAGGGTTAGGGTTAGGGTTAGGGTTAGGGTTAGGGTTAGGGTTAGGGTTAGGGTTAGGGTTAGGGTTAGGGTTAGGGTTAGGGTTAGGGTTAGGGTTAGGGTTAGGGTTAGGGTTAGGGTTAGGGTTAGGGTTAGGGTTAGGGTTAGGGTTAGGGTTAGGGTTAGGGTTAGGGTTAGGGTTAGGGTTAGGGTTAGGGTTAGGGTTAGGGTTAGGGTTAGGGTTAGGGTTAGGGTTAGGGTTAGGGTTAGGGTTAGGGTTAGGGTTAGGGTTAGGGTTAGGGTTAGGGTTAGGGTTAGGGTTAGGGTTAGGGTTAGGGTTAGGGTTAGGGTTAGGGTTAGGGTTAGGGTTAGGGTTAGGGTTAGGGTTAGGGTTAGGGTTAGGGTTAGGGTTAGGGTTAGGGTTAGGGTTAGGGTTAGGGTTAGGGTTAGGGTTAGGGTTAGGGTTAGGGTTAGGGTTAGGGTTAGGGTTAGGGTTAGGGTTAGGGTTAGGGTTAGGGTTAGGGTTAGGGTTAGGGTTAGGGTTAGGGTTAGGGTTAGGGTTAGGGTTAGGGTTAGGGTTAGGGTTAGGGTTAGGGTTAGGGTTAGGGTTAGGGTTAGGGTTAGGGTTAGGGTTAGGGTTAGGGTTAGGGTTAGGGTTAGGGTTAGGGTTAGGGTTAGGGTTAGGGTTAGGGTTAGGGTTAGGGTTAGGGTTAGGGTTAGGGTTAGGGTTAGGGTTAGGGTTAGGGTTAGGGTTAGGGTTAGGGTTAGGGTTAGGGTTAGGGTTAGGGTTAGGGTTAGGGTTAGGGTTAGGGTTAGGGTTAGGGTTAGGGTTAGGGTTAGGGTTAGGGTTAGGGTTAGGGTTAGGGTTAGGGTTAGGGTTAGGGTTAGGGTTAGGGTTAGGGTTAGGGTTAGGGTTAGGGTTAGGGTTAGGGTTAGGGTTAGGGTTAGGGTTAGGGTTAGGGTTAGGGTTAGGGTTAGGGTTAGGGTTAGGGTTAGGGTTAGGGTTAGGGTTAGGGTTAGGGTTAGGGTTAGGGTTAGGGTTAGGGTTAGGGTTAGGGTTAGGGTTAGGGTTAGGGTTAGGGTTAGGGTTAGGGTTAGGGTTAGGGTTAGGGTTAGGGTTAGGGTTAGGGTTAGGGTTAGGGTTAGGGTTAGGGTTAGGGTTAGGGTTAGGGTTAGGGTTAGGGTTAGGGTTAGGGTTAGGGTTAGGGTTAGGGTTAGGGTTAGGGTTAGGGTTAGGGTTAGGGTTAGGGTTAGGGTTAGGGTTAGGGTTAGGGTTAGGGTTAGGGTTAGGGTTAGGGTTAGGGTTAGGGTTAGGGTTAGGGTTAGGGTTAGGGTTAGGGTTAGGGTTAGGGTTAGGGTTAGGGTTAGGGTTAGGGTTAGGGTTAGGGTTAGGGTTAGGGTTAGGGTTAGGGTTAGGGTTAGGGTTAGGGTTAGGGTTAGGGTTAGGGTTAGGGTTAGGGTTAGGGTTAGGGTTAGGGTTAGGGTTAGGGTTAGGGTTAGGGTTAGGGTTAGGGTTAGGGTTAGGGTTAGGGTTAGGGTTAGGGTTAGGGTTAGGGTTAGGGTTAGGGTTAGGGTTAGGGTTAGGGTTAGGGTTAGGGTTAGGGTTAGGGTTAGGGTTAGGGTTAGGGTTAGGGTTAGGGTTAGGGTTAGGGTTAGGGTTAGGGTTAGGGTTAGGGTTAGGGTTAGGGTTAGGGTTAGGGTTAGGGTTAGGGTTAGGGTTAGGGTTAGGGTTAGGGTTAGGGTTAGGGTTAGGGTTAGGGTTAGGGTTAGGGTTAGGGTTAGGGTTAGGGTTAGGGTTAGGGTTAGGGTTAGGGTTAGGGTTAGGGTTAGGGTTAGGGTTAGGGTTAGGGTTAGGGTTAGGGTTAGGGTTAGGGTTAGGGTTAGGGTTAGGGTTAGGGTTAGGGTTAGGGTTAGGGTTAGGGTTAGGGTTAGGGTTAGGGTTAGGGTTAGGGTTAGGGTTAGGGTTAGGGTTAGGGTTAGGGTTAGGGTTAGGGTTAGGGTTAGGGTTAGGGTTAGGGTTAGGGTTAGGGTTAGGGTTAGGGTTAGGGTTAGGGTTAGGGTTAGGGTTAGGGTTAGGGTTAGGGTTAGGGTTAGGGTTAGGGTTAGGGTTAGGGTTAGGGTTAGGGTTAGGGTTAGGGTTAGGGTTAGGGTTAGGGTTAGGGTTAGGGTTAGGGTTAGGGTTAGGGTTAGGGTTAGGGTTAGGGTTAGGGTTAGGGTTAGGGTTAGGGTTAGGGTTAGGGTTAGGGTTAGGGTTAGGGTTAGGGTTAGGGTTAGGGTTAGGGTTAGGGTTAGGGTTAGGGTTAGGGTTAGGGTTAGGGTTAGGGTTAGGGTTAGGGTTAGGGTTAGGGTTAGGGTTAGGGTTAGGGTTAGGGTTAGGGTTAGGGTTAGGGTTAGGGTTAGGGTTAGGGTTAGGGTTAGGGTTAGGGTTAGGGTTAGGGTTAGGGTTAGGGTTAGGGTTAGGGTTAGGGTTAGGGTTAGGGTTAGGGTTAGGGTTAGGGTTAGGGTTAGGGTTAGGGTTAGGGTTAGGGTTAGGGTTAGGGTTAGGGTTAGGGTTAGGGTTAGGGTTAGGGTTAGGGTTAGGGTTAGGGTTAGGGTTAGGGTTAGGGTTAGGGTTAGGGTTAGGGTTAGGGTTAGGGTTAGGGTTAGGGTTAGGGTTAGGGTTAGGGTTAGGGTTAGGGTTAGGGTTAGGGTTAGGGTTAGGGTTAGGGTTAGGGTTAGGGTTAGGGTTAGGGTTAGGGTTAGGGTTAGGGTTAGGGTTAGGGTTAGGGTTAGGGTTAGGGTTAGGGTTAGGGTTAGGGTTAGGGTTAGGGTTAGGGTTAGGGTTAGGGTTAGGGTTAGGGTTAGGGTTAGGGTTAGGGTTAGGGTTAGGGTTAGGGTTAGGGTTAGGGTTAGGGTTAGGGTTAGGGTTAGGGTTAGGGTTAGGGTTAGGGTTAGGGTTAGGGTTAGGGTTAGGGTTAGGGTTAGGGTTAGGGTTAGGGTTAGGGTTAGGGTTAGGGTTAGGGTTAGGGTTAGGGTTAGGGTTAGGGTTAGGGTTAGGGTTAGGGTTAGGGTTAGGGTTAGGGTTAGGGTTAGGGTTAGGGTTAGGGTTAGGGTTAGGGTTAGGGTTAGGGTTAGGGTTAGGGTTAGGGTTAGGGTTAGGGTTAGGGTTAGGGTTAGGGTTAGGGTTAGGGTTAGGGTTAGGGTTAGGGTTAGGGTTAGGGTTAGGGTTAGGGTTAGGGTTAGGGTTAGGGTTAGGGTTAGGGTTAGGGTTAGGGTTAGGGTTAGGGTTAGGGTTAGGGTTAGGGTTAGGGTTAGGGTTAGGGTTAGGGTTAGGGTTAGGGTTAGGGTTAGGGTTAGGGTTAGGGTTAGGGTTAGGGTTAGGGTTAGGGTTAGGGTTAGGGTTAGGGTTAGGGTTAGGGTTAGGGTTAGGGTTAGGGTTAGGGTTAGGGTTAGGGTTAGGGTTAGGGTTAGGGTTAGGGTTAGGGTTAGGGTTAGGGTTAGGGTTAGGGTTAGGGTTAGGGTTAGGGTTAGGGTTAGGGTTAGGGTTAGGGTTAGGGTTAGGGTTAGGGTTAGGGTTAGGGTTAGGGTTAGGGTTAGGGTTAGGGTTAGGGTTAGGGTTAGGGTTAGGGTTAGGGTTAGGGTTAGGGTTAGGGTTAGGGTTAGGGTTAGGGTTAGGGTTAGGGTTAGGGTTAGGGTTAGGGTTAGGGTTAGGGTTAGGGTTAGGGTTAGGGTTAGGGTTAGGGTTAGGGTTAGGGTTAGGGTTAGGGTTAGGGTTAGGGTTAGGGTTAGGGTTAGGGTTAGGGTTAGGGTTAGGGTTAGGGTTAGGGTTAGGGTTAGGGTTAGGGTTAGGGTTAGGGTTAGGGTTAGGGTTAGGGTTAGGGTTAGGGTTAGGGTTAGGGTTAGGGTTAGGGTTAGGGTTAGGGTTAGGGTTAGGGTTAGGGTTAGGGTTAGGGTTAGGGTTAGGGTTAGGGTTAGGGTTAGGGTTAGGGTTAGGGTTAGGGTTAGGGTTAGGGTTAGGGTTAGGGTTAGGGTTAGGGTTAGGGTTAGGGTTAGGGTTAGGGTTAGGGTTAGGGTTAGGGTTAGGGTTAGGGTTAGGGTTAGGGTTAGGGTTAGGGTTAGGGTTAGGGTTAGGGTTAGGGTTAGGGTTAGGGTTAGGGTTAGGGTTAGGGTTAGGGTTAGGGTTAGGGTTAGGGTTAGGGTTAGGGTTAGGGTTAGGGTTAGGGTTAGGGTTAGGGTTAGGGTTAGGGTTAGGGTTAGGGTTAGGGTTAGGGTTAGGGTTAGGGTTAGGGTTAGGGTTAGGGTTAGGGTTAGGGTTAGGGTTAGGGTTAGGGTTAGGGTTAGGGTTAGGGTTAGGGTTAGGGTTAGGGTTAGGGTTAGGGTTAGGGTTAGGGTTAGGGTTAGGGTTAGGGTTAGGGTTAGGGTTAGGGTTAGGGTTAGGGTTAGGGTTAGGGTTAGGGTTAGGGTTAGGGTTAGGGTTAGGGTTAGGGTTAGGGTTAGGGTTAGGGTTAGGGTTAGGGTTAGGGTTAGGGTTAGGGTTAGGGTTAGGGTTAGGGTTAGGGTTAGGGTTAGGGTTAGGGTTAGGGTTAGGGTTAGGGTTAGGGTTAGGGTTAGGGTTAGGGTTAGGGTTAGGGTTAGGGTTAGGGTTAGGGTTAGGGTTAGGGTTAGGGTTAGGGTTAGGGTTAGGGTTAGGGTTAGGGTTAGGGTTAGGGTTAGGGTTAGGGTTAGGGTTAGGGTTAGGGTTAGGGTTAGGGTTAGGGTTAGGGTTAGGGTTAGGGTTAGGGTTAGGGTTAGGGTTAGGGTTAGGGTTAGGGTTAGGGTTAGGGTTAGGGTTAGGGTTAGGGTTAGGGTTAGGGTTAGGGTTAGGGTTAGGGTTAGGGTTAGGGTTAGGGTTAGGGTTAGGGTTAGGGTTAGGGTTAGGGTTAGGGTTAGGGTTAGGGTTAGGGTTAGGGTTAGGGTTAGGGTTAGGGTTAGGGTTAGGGTTAGGGTTAGGGTTAGGGTTAGGGTTAGGGTTAGGGTTAGGGTTAGGGTTAGGGTTAGGGTTAGGGTTAGGGTTAGGGTTAGGGTTAGGGTTAGGGTTAGGGTTAGGGTTAGGGTTAGGGTTAGGGTTAGGGTTAGGGTTAGGGTTAGGGTTAGGGTTAGGGTTAGGGTTAGGGTTAGGGTTAGGGTTAGGGTTAGGGTTAGGGTTAGGGTTAGGGTTAGGGTTAGGGTTAGGGTTAGGGTTAGGGTTAGGGTTAGGGTTAGGGTTAGGGTTAGGGTTAGGGTTAGGGTTAGGGTTAGGGTTAGGGTTAGGGTTAGGGTTAGGGTTAGGGTTAGGGTTAGGGTTAGGGTTAGGGTTAGGGTTAGGGTTAGGGTTAGGGTTAGGGTTAGGGTTAGGGTTAGGGTTAGGGTTAGGGTTAGGGTTAGGGTTAGGGTTAGGGTTAGGGTTAGGGTTAGGGTTAGGGTTAGGGTTAGGGTTAGGGTTAGGGTTAGGGTTAGGGTTAGGGTTAGGGTTAGGGTTAGGGTTAGGGTTAGGGTTAGGGTTAGGGTTATGGTTAGGGTTAGGTTAGGGTAGGGTTAGGGGTTAGGGTTAGGGTTAGGGTTAG
>NW_027120591.1:0-86885 GCF_038355195.1 Osmerus mordax
TGATTTTACCTGTGGCTGTGCCATTAGGTTTCCTGTGGAGTGGCGCCCTCACGCCTATTTTGTGTTTACACACCACTCTATGTGGTCATCTTCCTGGAGGGATTACACTGGAGACCAAGAAAAAGTGTATGCCACGGCCTGTACTCTCCAAATACACATCCCTGTACGGCTACAGAAGTTGTGACCAGGTGACATCTACCCACAGAGCTGTTTTTACCTGTGGCTATGCCATTAGGTTACCTGTGGAGTGGCGCCTTGACGCCTACTTTGTGTATACACACCACCTTTTGTGGTCATCTTCCTGGAGGGATTACGCTGGAGATCACCATATAGACTGGACCACATTTTTTCACACACATATGGATTTAGGCCCTACTCTCTACTCTAGGAATCTAGACTGTTCTGTCCATTGAGGCCTAGGCCGGTGTCTTGATGAGTATCTTGTTCACTGGCTAATACCATAATCTCTGGACCACTTGGACTCACTGCGGGGCGTTTCACCCTCAGCGGTGATCTTGGTCTTGGGCCCTGTCATGGGGTTTTGGCCTTGGGTGACTGCCTGGGGTGGCTGTTGACATCAGGTATATCGGATGTGACCCTGGTGTCTTGCCTACCGGCTGTCATCTGTCAGGGCATGGATTAGGCACCATGGTCTGCATTGATGATTGGGGAATATCGGATGTGACCTCGACCACTTTGCGGACTCTGGTGGTCTGAGTTGTGTTGCTGTCCAGAGTAGGGATGTGCTTGTGTGACGTGGTTTCTCTGTGAGACGGCTGGCTCTAGGCCTCTGGATTATGTTGGTCGTGACCTCTATGGTGATTCTTAGTCTGAGAGCTGCTTTTATCACGTTTCTGTCACTGTTTTTTAGATACTTTGGCCATCCTTAGATTATCTTGGAGTCCTAATTTTACCTTGGAACGTTCTGGTTTTGCCTTTTATTCTAAGGATTTATTATATAATATATTATATTATATTAATAGGGATAATATTAGTTTACTGTTTACTGCTAATGTGTAGTCCAGTCCCTTATTGCTGCTCAACATAATAATTTTTTCGCCTGTACCTACACCCTGTTGTAGTGACCACGGACGCGCAGGGGCTTCCCTGGGATTTCCTCTCAGTGACGTCACCGCAGCAGGTCGTTCTTCTGCGGCAGCTATTTTTCACATAACGTAACAGTGCAGACCGGTTCTACACCTGTGTAAAACGTGATTCGTTTTTCCCCTACACTCTGAGGATTGTACCACTCTACTGCCTCTTGGTTTGGAATTTTTTCTCATCTCCAAGTCTCCGTTTTCTGCTACCGAACGGCGTTGCTAGTTTTGCAGTGTTTGTTTACATTGGACTTGGCTGCACGTCCCGGTTCGCCACGTCAATCACGGACCTTACACTCCAATGGCAAGTGACATGATTTGGAGATCCCGCCCCTTGACGTCCTCTCTCCAAAAACTTTTTTCTTCGCCGTCACTAATACTCCGGTATTAATAAGCCTGTGTGTTCGTTTGAGACTGTGACTGCCGACCGGAGCTGCGTGATCGTAAGACCATTTCCCACCCCTCAATAATTTTTTCTAACTTGCTTTTGCCGTTCATAAATTGTTTATCTAGTTTTTTTATCGAATTATTAGCTTGTTTTGTGCCATATTCAGTACCATGCTGTGAACGCATGCGTGCTAGCGGACCTGTTGCTAACTAGCCCACTTGTTTTTTGCCCATGAACGCACCTGCTGCTACCACGCGCTGCAAGCATCCATCTTAGGATCTCCCATCTCACCTTCACTTCTCCATCTTCTGGGGCCATATGTAAGTTTTTCTTTCTAGTCTAGTTTGGTTGATTGATTTAATAGGGTGCATTTATTAATAACTTGGGCCTACCACCTCATACTCATACCCCACGCGTTTGCATGAACTGCTGATAGTGTGTGTGCATGCTTGTACTGCATGTCTGTGTATATGTATGCATGAATATAATGTACTTTCTCTTTTCTTCCCTCTCCCTCCTCCCCCTCCCATTCCATGCTCACACGTTCCTTTCTGTGCATAAGCACACACACATAATCTCAGGCTTTGCTCACACACATACTCTCACACACTCACACACACATTCTGTCTCTCTCTACTATTCTCTACTGGTCTGTTCCCCTCTCTCTCCTTCTCTAGGCACACACACATATTTTAGGCTTCTCTGTGCATTAAGCACTCACACATAAAGACAAACCCCCCCCCCCCCCCCTCCTTCCACAGGTTTTTCTGGACCCCCTTTCACTAATCCTAACCCATGCTTCTTCTTTTACAGATCTTCTCCTCCCACTTAGCTTGTTCACCACCCTGAGTGTACACACATGCCTCGCACACACACGCGCCCTCCCCCTCTCTCTCTCCCTCTCTACTCTTTTCCCTAGACAATAATTCTGAATACCGCTTCTGGTGGGCTGCCAGGAGGGCACCGGGGTGACCACCATCCTCCTTCTTTGGTGTAGCCTCGAGGTCCCCCCTGTCAGTCCGTAGCCTAGGATGGCCCTGGTTCCTGCTCATGTTTTATTTCCGTCACCTGACGAGTCCTGGGAGAGGACGAAACCGGTCGTGGCCAGTTAGGACCCCCGTATATCCCTGCTTAATTTCTGGCATGGGCCCGGCAGGAGGCACCGCCCAGGGAATGGAGTCCTGCGTTTTTGACTACAACTTTTATTTGCTCTAACAGGAGCGCCTCTCTCTATATCTCTCTCACCCCACTCCCACCACTATTGTCTGCATGGCTTTATCTTCATCGCACTCATGTGCAGTGAGGACAGGGCTATGACACTCATGTATCTTGTTTATTAACCCCTTCCTTCCACAGCCCTGCATTTCCTTGGGGTCCTCCCCACATCTGCACCCGGGATCGGTATAGATTCTTAACTTTCCAGGTAGAACCTTTTTTAGCTTTTCAGATTTAGTTAGCTGCCCGGTCAAGGTAGGACACGCACTCACACACTCAGTTGCACCTCATATGTCCACACAGGCCCTTTATTTAATTTCTATCTATCCCTCCTGCGTTCCTCGGGTACTCCCCCTAGACGCCTGCATATTTCTCCCTTTCTTGCCCTCCTCCGCGTACCTCAACCCAACCGTCACCATCCCATAGGCTGACCTACTGTGATTTAATGGGTGGAATAGCCCCCCTGTCACCTATCCTAACCCCAACCTGGGAGGGTCTACGCCTAAACTTAACCGTAAAGCTGACCTACTGTGACTTAATGGGCCAGGATAGCCCTCCTGTCACTTATCCTAACCCCAACCTGGGAGGGTCTACGCCTAAAACTTAACCAGACGACTGACCTGCTGTGACTTAATGGGGTGAGATAGCCCCCCTGTCACTTACCCTAACCCCAACCTGGGAGGGTCTACGCCTAAAACTTAACCGGAAGGCTTACCTACTGTGACTTTAAGGGGGTAGGATAACCCCCCTGTCACTTATCCTAACCCCAACCTGGGAGGGCCTACGCCTAAAACTTAACCGGACGACTAACCTACCGTGACTTAATGGGGTGGGATAGCCCCCCTGTCACTTATCCTAACCCCAACCTGGGGGGGGTCTACGCTTAAAACTTGACCGTTGCTTCCCCCCAGTGGGTTTATCTCTGATCACTGGGCCACCTCACTGAGTCATTTTTTCTAACCCCAACCAGTGAGAGTTCACGCCTAAGCGGGTCGAAGCACGAAACTGCTGGGCTCGAGGGATCATCAGACATCAAACCTGATTTATAATCTGAGGATGTGTACCTTGACCCCTTTGGGATCGGGACTCTAAGGATCAATACCATAGTTGGAATAATAACTCGGTTTCAAACAATTATGACTTTTATATACTCTGATGGTGTTTACTTTGTCCCCAGGTGGACAGAGACCCTCCAGATATTAACTTCTACTAACTACAAGGGGCCTTTCTGACCCTGAGCATGCTTCCGCATTGACCCTGCTACCTGAACATGTCAAGTGGATACGGAGACGGCTATCCATGTGCTCGACCTATACTTATATATTATGCATTGTTTCTTACTGTATGTTTATATATTACTGTCCCTCTGGGTGCTCCTCACTCACCTTGTGTCGGGTGGCGAGCACTTCAGGGGTTACCCGGCCTGGGTTCCCCTCGGGTTCCTAGAGGGGCCTAGCCCCTGTTCGGATGTGGTGGATGACTCAGCATTGGCATAGCGTGTGCCTCAGTCCTGAGCCTAAGTGGGTCGAAGTACCGAACTACTGGGCTCGGGGGATTTTCAGACGTCAAACCTAACCCGCCGGAGCATACAAGGCTGTGATCTGAATCCACATCAGGATGCCACCAATTTACCTGCCTGTTATATTGGGACCACTAACTTGTTCGCACCGTCTCCCTCCACTAGCGATCCAACCCTTTCATGCAACACCTCCTAGCTGGGCACGGGGATATGCCCCTCTAATTTGTGCATGGCAGATCTCCAGTCAGAGACATGGAACTAGATGTGCTGAGACTTCCGTGGGAAACATTTTTTGGAGATGAGACCGGCCGCACACTGGGTTGATGTGGCGAGGGTACTGGTTTTATATGATGTACCCGCATGTGATTAAAACTCGCAGCCATGTACATTGCTTCTCCTGATTCTCGCGGTGTGACTAGAGACCTACCGGCGGGCCTTCGCTCTTTTTCACGAGGAACCCAGGTTATGTATCAGAACGTCGCATTTTGGGTCCATCTCACGCCGTTTAGCATGCTTAGCTTAGCATTGTTAGCCTAGCCCGACGCGTTATTCGGTAGGTTTAACATGACCCACACGTTTTTTGCTTACTTAGACGTTTTTGTTAGCTTAGCATAACCTAGCTTAGCCTAGCTTAGCATTATTAGCCTTTACCCCAATTCGCTAGTTTGCATGTTAGTTATGATCTATATCGTTTTTTGACCAATCTAGACGGTTTTTGTTAACTTAGCCTAGCTTAGCATTGTTAGCCTTTACCCAACTCACTAATTTGCATGTTAGACATGGTCTATATCGGTTTTTGACCAAATTGGATGGTTTTTGTTAGCTTAGCCTAGCTTAGCATTGTTAGCCTAACCTAGCTTTGTTAGCCTAGCCCCTCAATTTCTGCCGCTTAGCGTTTGTCCACACGGTTCACGTCGATTAGATTGGTTTTGTTAGCTTAACCCTACTTAGCATTGTTAGCCTAACCTGACCTCATATTAGAAATCCAGTGGTTCGGGTTAGTTCAGCACTTTGCTCACGCTTTTGAGGCTCCCGTACCTGGTTCCTACTTATATAAGCCCCTAGGTTAGCCGAGCCCCCCTTCACTGGGGCGCTCTACTCCTGGTGGGGCACTCTAGTCAGTTACCTTCAACCCGAGGCCTATCATCTCCGTCTCTCTGGTGTCCCTCCTGCAACCAGGTTTAGTGGGGACACCCACACGCTAGTTGGGACTTGGGGCTCTCTCACATCATGGAGTGTGATCCCCCTCCCTGTGTTTAGTTTGGTTTTTTGAGTACCCCGGACACCGTCACCTCTATCAGGGTTCGCCTCCCCTGGATACACTTAGGTGCTCTGACTGGGACCCCCCATTCTCTACCTGATCTGGATGGTATCGCCTGTTAGACACAAATAAATCTGATGTGGAGCCTTCTGGGAGAAGATACAATACACTTGTTTTGGATTTAAAGACCTCCATTGATCGCGTACGCGCGTCTGGACTTCTCCTCCAGACCTGGGTCCACAATACAAACTGTCCCTAATGTCCCCTGCATTCACAACATTCTCACCTAGAAGACCGTGGATGTGTTGGCTGGGGCTTCGACTAATTGACCTTACCAGCTCGCACAGTGGGGGGGACCGCTTAGGGGGTGTGGATTTAGTATGGAGCCAGAATGGCCCCCATCAGACTGTCCGTGGAATGGTAGACCTTCCTACTCAGCCTGCCACAGCCGGTGGAGTTTGATTAGCTTGATATTTTCCCTCTAGCCTTTAGCCCGATTCCCCTTAAGCAGCCTCCTATCCTTATCTTACTACCATGAATGGACCTAGGTTGTGTTGCATGACGCTCGGCTCCTGGTTCAACTGGCCTCCTCGGCCAATCACCCACCGGGAGCCTCCTGACGCCCAATGGCAGAGTCAGAGGACATGGCTCAACAGCAGCAAGTCAACCTAGCATGCGGAAGCCACTACTCAGAGTTTATTCACATCTAATAGCCTACGTATTTCTAGTTTTGCTCTCCTTATTTGGATTCACATCCACGGACACTGAGGCCTGGACCGGTACTAAGGGCTATCACCGTGTGTTGGCCACCTGGGGATGTTCCTTTTATACATTCCCTCACTCCCACACGTGACGATGGAGCCCCAACCGCGTCACCCCCCTCACCACATGTGGAGAAGAATGAAGTGGACGCTACGGCCTGTATTGTCACAATACACATCCCTGTACAACTGCAGAGGTTGTGACCAGGTGACATCTACCCACAGAGGTGATTTTACTGTGGCTGTGCCATTAGGTTTCCTGTGGAGTGGCGCCCTCACGCCTATTTTGTGTTTACACACCACTCTATGTGGTCATCTTCCTGAGGGATTACACTGGAGACCAAGAAAAAGTGTATGCCACGGCCTGTACTCTCCAAATACACATCCCTGTACGGCTACAGAAGTTGTGACCAGGTGACATCTACCCACAGAGCTGTTTTTACCTGTGGCTATGCCATTAGGTTACCTGTGGAGTGGCGCCTTGACGCCTACTTTGTGTATACACACCCACCTTTTGTGGTCATCTTCCTGGAGGGATTACGCTGGAGATCACCATATAGACTGGACCACATTTTTTCACACACATATGGATTTAGGCCTACTCTCTACTCTAGGAATCTAGACTGTTCTGTCCATTGAGGCCTAGGCCGGTGTCTTGATGAGTATCTTGTTCACTGGCTAATACCATAATCTCTGGACCACTTGGACTCACTGCGGGGCGTTTCACCCTCAGCGGTGATCTTGGTCTTGGGCCCTGTCATGGGGTTTTGGCCTTGGGTGACTGCCTGGGGTGGCTGTTGACATCAGGTATATCGGATGTGACCCTGGTGTCTTGCCTACCGGCTGTCATCTGTCAGGGCATGGATTAGGCACCATGGTCTGCATTGATGATTGGGGAATATCGGATGTGACCTCGACCACTTTGCGGACTCTGGTGGTCTGAGTGTGTTTGCTGTCCAGAGTAGGGATGTGCTTGTGTGACGTGGTTTCTCTGTGAGACGGCTGGCTCTAGGCCTCTGGATTATGTTGGTCGTGACCTCTATGGTGATTCTTAGTCTGAGAGCTGCTTTTATCACGTTTCTGTCACTGTTTTTAGATACTTTGGCCATCCTTAGATTATCTTGGAGTCCTAATTTTACCTTGGAACGTTCTGGTTTTGCCTTTTATTCTAAGGATTTATTATATAATATATTATATTATATTAATAGGGATAATATTAGTTTACTGTTTACTGCTAATGTGTAGTCCAGTCCCTTATTGCTGCTCAACATAATAATTTTTTCGCCTGTACCTACACCCTGTTGTAGTGACCACGGACGCGCAGGGGCTTCCCTGGGATTTCCTCTCAGTGACGTCACCGCAGCAGGTCGTTCTTCTGCGGCAGCTATTTTTCACATAACGTAACAGTGCAGACCGGTTCTACACCTGTGTAAAACGTGATTCGTTTTTTCCCCTACACTCTGAGGATTGTACCACTCTACTGCCTCTTGGTTTGGAATTTTTTCTCATCTCCAAGTCTCCGTTTTCTGCTACCGAACGGCGTTGCTAGTTTTGCAGTGTTTGTTTACATTGGACTTGGCTGCACGTCCCGGTTCGCCACGTCAATCACGGACCTTACACTCCAATGGCAAGTGACATGATTTGGAGATCCCGCCCCTTGACGTCCTCTCTCCAAAAACTTTTTTCTTCGCCGTCACTAATACTCCGGTATTAATAAGCCTGTGTGTTCGTTTGAGACTGTGACTGCCGACCGGAGCTGCGTGATCGTAAGACCATTTCCCACCCCTCAATAATTTTTCTAACTTGCTTTTGCCGTTCATAAATTGTTTATCTAGTTTTTTATCGAATTATTAGCTTGTTTTGTGCCATATTCAGTACCATGCTGTGAACGCATGCGTGCTAGCGGACCTGTTGCTAACTAGCCCACTTGTTTTTTGCCCATGAACGCACCTGCTGCTACCACGCGCTGCAAGCATCCATCTTAGGATCTCCCATCTCACCTTCACTTCTCCATCTTCTGGGGCCATATGTAAGTTTTTCTTTCTAGTCTAGTTTGGTTGATTGATTTAATAGGGTGCATTTATTAATAACTTGGGCCTACCACCTCATACTCATACCCCACGCGTTTGCATGAACTGCTGATAGTGTGTGTGCATGCTTGTACTGCATGTCTGTGTATATGTATGCATGAATATAATGTACTTTCTCTTTTCTTCCCTCTCCCTCCTCCCCCTCCCATTCCATGCTCACCACGTTCCTTTCTGTGCATAAGCACACACACATAATCTCAGGCTTTGCTCACACACATACTCTCACACACTCACACACACATTCTGTCTCTCTCTACTATTCTCTACTGGTCTGTTCCCCTCTCTCTCCTTCTCTAGGCACACACACATATTTTAGGCTTCTCTGTGCATTAAGCACTCACACATAAAGACAAACCCCCCCCCCCCCCCTCCTTCCACAGGTTTTTCTGGACCCCCTTTCACTAATCCTAACCCATGCTTCTTCTTTTACAGATCTTCTCCTCCCACTTAGCTTGTTCACCACCCTGAGTGTACACACATGCCTCGCACACACACGCGCCCTCCCCCTCTCTCTCTCCCTCTCTACTCTTTTCCCTAGACAATAATTCTGAATACCGCTTCTGGTGGGCTGCCAGGAGGGCACCGGGGTGACCACCATCCTCCTTCTTTGGTGTAGCCTCGAGGTCCCCTGTCAGTCCGTAGCCTAGGATGGCCCTGGTTCCTGCTCATGTTTTATTTCCGTCACCTGACGAGTCCTGGGAGAGGACGAAACCGGTCGTGGCCAGTTAGGACCCCGTATATCCCTGCTTAATTTCTGGCATGGGCCCGGCAGGAGGCACCGCCCAGGGAATGGAGTCCTGCGTTTTTGACTACAACTTTTATTTGCTCTAACAGGAGCGCCTCTCTCTATATCTCTCTCACCCCACTCCCACCACTATTGTCTGCATGGCTTTATCTTCATCGCACTCATGTGCAGTGAGGACAGGGCTATGACACTCATGTATCTTGTTTATTAACCCCTTCCTTCCACAGCCCTGCATTTCCTTGGGGTCCTCCCCCACATCTGCACCCGGGATCGGTATAGATTCTTAACTTTCCAGGTAGAACCTTTTTTAGCTTTTCAGATTTAGTTAGCTGCCCGGTCAAGGTAGGACACGCACTCACACACTCAGTTGCACCTCATATGTCCACACAGGCCCTTTATTTAATTTCTATCTATCCCTCCTGCGTTCCTCGGGTACTCCCCCTAGACGCCTGCATATTTCTCCCTTTCTTGCCCTCCTCCGCGTACCTCAACCCAACCGTCACCATCCCATAGGCTGACCTACTGTGATTTAATGGGGTGGAATAGCCCCCCTGTCACCTATCCTAACCCCAACCTGGGAGGGTCTACGCCTAAACTTAACCGTAAAGCTGACCTACTGTGACTTAATGGGCCAGGATAGCCCTCCTGTCACTTATCCTAACCCAACCTGGGAGGGTCTACGCCTAAAACTTAACCAGACGACTGACCTGCTGTGACTTAATGGGGTGAGATAGCCCCCCTGTCACTTACCCTAACCCCAACCTGGGAGGGTCTACGCCTAAAACTTAACCGGAAGGCTTACCTACTGTGACTTTAAGGGGGTAGGATAACCCCCCTGTCACTTATCCTAACCCCAACCTGGGAGGGCCTACGCCTAAAACTTAACCGGACGACTAACCTACCGTGACTTAATGGGGTGGGATAGCCCCCCTGTCACTTATCCTAACCCCAACCTGGGGGGGGTCTACGCTTAAAACTTGACCGTTGCTTCCCCCCAGTGGGTTTATCTCTGATCACTGGGCCACCTCACTGAGTCATTTTTTCTAACCCCAACCAGTGAGAGTTCACGCCTAAGCGGGTCGAAGCACGAAACTGCTGGGCTCGAGGGATCATCAGACATCAAACCTGATTTATAATCTGAGGATGTGTACCTTGACCCCTTTGGGATCGGGACTCTAAGGATCAATACCATAGTTGGAATAATAACTCGGTTTCAAACAATTTATGACTTTTATATACTCTGATGGTGTTTACTTTGTCCCCAGGTGGACAGAGACCCTCCAGATATTAACTTCTACTAACTACAAGGGGCCTTTCTGACCCTGAGCATGCTTCCGCATTGACCCTGCTACCTGAACATGTCAAGTGGATACGGAGACGGCTATCCATGTGCTCGACCTATACTTATATATTATGCATTGTTTCTTACTGTATGTTTATATATTACTGTCCCTCTGGGTGCTCCTCACTCACCTTGTGTCGGGTGGCGAGCACTTCAGGGGTTACCCGGCCTGGGTTCCCCTCGGGGTTCCTAGAGGGGCCTAGCCCCTGTTCGGATGTGGTGGATGACTCAGCATTGGCATAGCGTGTGCCTCAGTCCTGAGCCTAAGTGGGTCGAAGTACCGAACTACTGGGCTCGGGGGATTTTCAGACGTCAAACCTAACCCGCCGGAGCATACAAGGCTGTGATCTGAATCCACATCAGGATGCCACCAATTTACCTGCCTGTTATATTGGGACCACTAACTTGTTCGCACCGTCTCCCTCCACTAGCGATCCAACCCTTTCATGCAACACCTCCTAGCTGGGCACGGGGATATGCCCCTCTAATTTGTGCATGGCAGATCTCCAGTCAGAGACATGGAACTAGATGTGCTGAGACTTCCGTTGGGAAACATTTTTTGGAGATGAGACCGGCCGCACACTGGGTTGATGTGGCGAGGGTACTGGTTTTATATGATGTACCCGCATGTGATTAAAACTCGCAGCCATGTACATTGCTTCTCCTGATTCTCGCGGTGTGACTAGAGACCTACCGGGCGGGCCTTCGCTCTTTTTCACGAGGAACCCAGGTTATGTATCAGAACGTCGCATTTTGGGTCCATCTCACGCCGTTTAGCATGCTTAGCTTAGCATTGTTAGCCTAGCCCGACGCGTTATTCGGTAGGTTTAACATGACCCACACGTTTTTTGCTTACTTAGACGTTTTTGTTAGCTTAGCATAACCTAGCTTAGCCTAGCTTAGCATTATTAGCCTTTACCCAATTCGCTAGTTTGCATGTTAGTTATGATCTATATCGTTTTTTGACCAATCTAGACGGTTTTTGTTAACTTAGCCTAGCTTAGCATTGTTAGCCTTTACCCAACTCACTAATTTGCATGTTAGACATGGTCTATATCGGTTTTTGACCAAATTGGATGGTTTTTGTTAGCTTAGCCTAGCTTAGCATTGTTAGCCTAACCTAGCTTTGTTAGCCTAGCCCCTCAATTTCTGCCGCTTAGCGTTTGTCCACACGGTTCACGTCGATTAGATTGGTTTTGTTAGCTTAACCCTACTTAGCATTGTTAGCCTAACCTGACCTCATATTAGAAATCCAGTGGTTCGGGTTAGTTCAGCACTTTGCTCACGCTTTTGAGGCTCCCGTACCTGGTTCCTACTTATATAAGCCCCTAGGTTAGCCGAGCCCCCCTTCACTGGGGCGCTCTACTCCTGGTGGGCACTCTAGTCAGTTACCTTCAACCCGAGGCCTATCATCTCCGTCTCTCTGGTGTCCCTCCCTGCAACCAGGTTTAGTGGGGACACCCACACGCTAGTTGGGACTTGGGGCTCTCTCACATCATGGAGTGTGATCCCCCTCCCTGTGTTTAGTTTGGTTTTTTGAGTACCCGGACACCGTCACCTCTATCAGGGTTCGCCTCCCCTGGATACACTTAGGTGCTCTGACTGGGACCCCCCATTCTCTACCTGATCTGGATGGTATCGCCTGTTAGACACAAATAAATCTGATGTGGAGCCTTCTGGGAGAAGATACAATACACTTGTTTTGGATTTAAAGACCTCCATTGATCGCGTACGCGCGTCTGGACTTCTCCTCCAGACCTGGGTCCACAATACAAACTGTCCCTAATGTCCCCTGCATTCACAACATTCTCACCTAGAAGACCGTGGATGTGTTGGCTGGGGCTTCGACTAATTGACCTTACCAGCTCGCACAGTGGGGGGACCGCTTAGGGGGTGTGGATTTAGTATGGAGCCAGAATGGCCCCCATCAGACTGTCCGTGGAATGGTAGACCTTCCTACTCAGCCTGCCACAGCCGGTGGAGTTTGATTAGCTTGATATTTTCCCTCTAGCCTTTAGCCCGATTCCCCTTAAGCAGCCTCCTATCCTTATCTTACTACCATGAATGGACCTAGGTTGTGTTGCATGACGCTCGGCTCCTGGTTCAACTGGCCTCCTCGGCCAATCACCCACCGGGAGCCTCCTGACGCCCAATGGCAGAGTCAGAGGACATGGCTCAACAGCAGCAAGTCAACCTAGCATGCGGAAGCCACTACTCAGAGTTTATTCACATCTAATAGCCTACGTATTTCTAGTTTTTGCTCTCCTTATTTGGATTCACATCCACGGACACTGAGGCCTGGACCGGTACTAAGGGCTATCACCGTGTGTTGGCCACCTGGGGATGTTCCTTTTATACATTCCCTCACTCCCACACGTGACGATGGAGCCCCAACCGCGTCACCCCCCTCACCACATGTGGAGAAGAATGAAGTGGACGCTACGGCCTGTATTGTCACAATACACATCCCTGTACAACTGCAGAGGTTGTGACCAGGTGACATCTACCCACAGAGGTGATTTTACCTGTGGCTGTGCCATTAGGTTTCCTGTGGAGTGGCGCCCTCACGCCTATTTTGTGTTTACACACCACTCTATGTGGTCATCTTCCTGGAGGGATTACACTGGAGACCAAGAAAAAGTGTATGCCACGGCCTGTACTCTCCAAATACACATCCCTGTACGGCTACAGAAGTTGTGACCAGGTGACATCTACCCACAGAGCTGTTTTTACCTGTGGCTATGCCATTAGGTTACCTGTGGAGTGGCGCCTTGACGCCTACTTTGTGTATACACACCACCTTTTGTGGTCATCTTCCTGGAGGGATTACGCTGGAGATCACCATATAGACTGGACCACATTTTTTCACACACATATGGATTTAGGCCTACTCTCTACTCTAGGAATCTAGACTGTTCTGTCCATTGAGGCCTAGGCCGGTGTCTTGATGAGTATCTTGTTCACTGGCTAATACCATAATCTCTGGACCACTTGGACTCACTGCGGGGCGTTTCACCCTCAGCGGTGATCTTGGTCTTGGGCCCTGTCATGGGGTTTTGGCCTTGGGTGACTGCCTGGGGTGGCTGTTGACATCAGGTATATCGGATGTGACCCTGGTGTCTTGCCTACCGGCTGTCATCTGTCAGGGCATGGATTAGGCACCATGGTCTGCATTGATGATTGGGGAATATCGGATGTGACCTCGACCACTTTGCGGACTCTGGTGGTCTGAGTTGTGTTGCTGTCCAGAGTAGGGATGTGCTTGTGTGACGTGGTTTCTCTGTGAGACGGCTGGCTCTAGGCCTCTGGATTATGTTGGTCGTGACCTCTATGGTGATTCTTAGTCTGAGAGCTGCTTTTATCACGTTTCTGTCACTGTTTTTTAGATACTTTGGCCATCCTTAGATTATCTTGGAGTCCTAATTTTACCTTGGAACGTTCTGGTTTTGCCTTTTATTCTAAGGATTTATTATATAATATATTATATTATATTAATAGGGATAATATTAGTTTACTGTTTACTGCTAATGTGTAGTCCAGTCCCTTATTGCTGCTCAACATAATAATTTTTTCGCCTGTACCTACACCCTGTTGTAGTGACCACGGACGCGCAGGGGCTTCCCTGGGATTTCCTCTCAGTGACGTCACCGCAGCAGGTCGTTCTTCTGCGGCAGCTATTTTTCACATAACGTAACAGTGCAGACCGGTTCTACACCTGTGTAAAACGTGATTCGTTTTTTCCCCTACACTCTGAGGATTGTACCACTCTACTGCCTCTTGGTTTGGAATTTTTTCTCATCTCCAAGTCTCCGTTTTCTGCTACCGAACGGCGTTGCTAGTTTTGCAGTGTTTGTTTACATTGGACTTGGCTGCACGTCCCGGTTCGCCACGTCAATCACGGACCTTACACTCCAATGGCAAGTGACATGATTTGGAGATCCCGCCCCTTGACGTCCTCTCTCCAAAAACTTTTTTCTTCGCCGTCACTAATACTCCGGTATTAATAAGCCTGTGTGTTCGTTTGAGACTGTGACTGCCGACCGGAGCTGCGTGATCGTA
Source organism: Osmerus mordax (assembly GCF_038355195.1). Classification (NCBI taxonomy): domain Eukaryota; kingdom Metazoa; phylum Chordata; class Actinopteri; order Osmeriformes; family Osmeridae; genus Osmerus; species Osmerus mordax. Next base: position 14,478 of record NW_027120591.1, read on the forward strand.
AGACCATTTCCCACCCCTCAATAATTTTTCTAACTTGCTTTTGCCGTTCATAAATTGTTTATCTAGTTTTTTATCGAATTATTAGCTTGTTTTGTGCCATATTCAGTACCATGCTGTGAACGCATGCGTGCTAGCGGACCTGTTGCTAACTAGCCCACTTGTTTTTTGCCCATGAACGCACCTGCTGCTACCACGCGCTGCAAGCATCCATCTTAGGATCTCCCATCTCACCTTCACTTCTCCATCTTCTGGGGCCATATGTAAGTTTTTCTTTCTAGTCTAGTTTGGTTGATTGATTTAATAGGGTGCATTTATTAATAACTTGGGCCTACCACCTCATACTCATACCCCACGCGTTTGCATGAACTGCTGATAGTGTGTGTGCATGCTTGTACTGCATGTCTGTGTATATGTATGCATGAATATAATGTACTTTCTCTTTTCTTCCCTCTCCCTCCTCCCCCTCCCATTCCATGCTCACACGTTCCTTTCTGTGCATAAGCACACACACATAATCTCAGGCTTTGCTCACACACATACTCTCACACACTCACACACACATTCTGTCTCTCTCTACTATTCTCTACTGGTCTGTTCCCCTCTCTCTCCTTCTCTAGGCACACACACATATTTTAGGCTTCTCTGTGCATTAAGCACTCACACATAAAGACAAACCCCCCCCCCCCCCCCTCCTTCCACAGGTTTTTCTGGACCCCCTTTCACTAATCCTAACCCATGCTTCTTCTTTTACAGATCTTCTCCTCCCACTTAGCTTGTTCACCACCCTGAGTGTACACACATGCCTCGCACACACACGCGCCCTCCCCCTCTCTCTCTCCCTCTCTACTCTTTTCCCTAGACAATAATTCTGAATACCGCTTCTGGTGGGCTGCCAGGAGGGCACCGGGGTGACCACCATCCTCCTTCTTTGGTGTAGCCTCGAGGTCCCCTGTCAGTCCGTAGCCTAGGATGGCCCTGGTTCCTGCTCATGTTTTATTTCCGTCACCTGACGAGTCCTGGGAGAGGACGAAACCGGTCGTGGCCAGTTAGGACCCCGTATATCCCTGCTTAATTTCTGGCATGGGCCCGGCAGGAGGCACCGCCCAGGGAATGGAGTCCTGCGTTTTTGACTACAACTTTTATTTGCTCTAACAGGAGCGCCTCTCTCTATATCTCTCTCACCCCACTCCCACCACTATTGTCTGCATGGCTTTATCTTCATCGCACTCATGTGCAGTGAGGACAGGGCTATGACACTCATGTATCTTGTTTATTAACCCCTTCCTTCCACAGCCCTGCATTTCCTTGGGGTCCTCCCCACATCTGCACCCGGGATCGGTATAGATTCTTAACTTTCCAGGTAGAACCTTTTTTAGCTTTTCAGATTTAGTTAGCTGCCCGGTCAAGGTAGGACACGCACTCACACACTCAGTTGCACCTCATATGTCCACACAGGCCCTTTATTTAATTTCTATCTATCCCTCCTGCGTTCCTCGGGTACTCCCCCTAGACGCCTGCATATTTCTCCCTTTCTTGCCCTCCTCCGCGTACCTCAACCCAACCGTCACCATCCCATAGGCTGACCTACTGTGATTTAATGGGGTGGAATAGCCCCCCTGTCACCTATCCTAACCCCAACCTGGGAGGGTCTACGCCTAAACTTAACCGTAAAGCTGACCTACTGTGACTTAATGGGCCAGGATAGCCCTCCTGTCACTTATCCTAACCCCAACCTGGGAGGGTCTACGCCTAAAACTTAACCAGACGACTGACCTGCTGTGACTTAATGGGGTGAGATAGCCCCCCTGTCACTTACCCTAACCCCAACCTGGGAGGGTCTACGCCTAAAACTTAACCGGAAGGCTTACCTACTGTGACTTTAAGGGGGTAGGATAACCCCCCTGTCACTTATCCTAACCCCAACCTGGGAGGGCCTACGCCTAAAACTTAACCGGACGACTAACCTACCGTGACTTAATGGGGTGGGATAGCCCCCCTGTCACTTATCCTAACCCCAACCTGGGGGGGGTCTACGCTTAAAACTTGACCGTTGCTTCCCCCCAGTGGGTTTATCTCTGATCACTGGGCCACCTCACTGAGTCATTTTTTCTAACCCCAACCAGTGAGAGTTCACGCCTAAGCGGGTCGAAGCACGAAACTGCTGGGCTCGAGGGATCATCAGACATCAAACCTGATTTATAATCTGAGGATGTGTACCTTGACCCCTTTGGGATCGGGACTCTAAGGATCAATACCATAGTTGGAATAATAACTCGGTTTCAAACAATTTATGACTTTTATATACTCTGATGGTGTTTACTTTGTCCCCAGGTGGACAGAGACCCTCCAGATATTAACTTCTACTAACTACAAGGGGCCTTTCTGACCCTGAGCATGCTTCCGCATTGACCCTGCTACCTGAACATGTCAAGTGGATACGGAGACGGCTATCCATGTGCTCGACCTATACTTATATATTATGCATTGTTTCTTACTGTATGTTTATATATTACTGTCCCTCTGGGTGCTCCTCACTCACCTTGTGTCGGGTGGCGAGCACTTCAGGGGTTACCCGGCCTGGGTTCCCCTCGGGGTTCCTAGAGGGGCCTAGCCCCTGTTCGGATGTGGTGGATGACTCAGCATTGGCATAGCGTGTGCCTCAGTCCTGAGCCTAAGTGGGTCGAAGTACCGAACTACTGGGCTCGGGGGATTTTCAGACGTCAAACCTAACCCGCCGGAGCATACAAGGCTGTGATCTGAATCCACATCAGGATGCCACCAATTTACCTGCCTGTTATATTGGGACCACTAACTTGTTCGCACCGTCTCCCTCCACTAGCGATCCAACCCTTTCATGCAACACCTCCTAGCTGGGCACGGGGATATGCCCCTCTAATTTGTGCATGGCAGATCTCCAGTCAGAGACATGGAACTAGATGTGCTGAGACTTCCGTTGGGAAACATTTTTTGGAGATGAGACCGGCCGCACACTGGGTTGATGTGGCGAGGGTACTGGTTTTATATGATGTACCCGCATGTGATTAAAACTCGCAGCCATGTACATTGCTTCTCCTGATTCTCGCGGTGTGACTAGAGACCTACCGGGCGGGCCTTCGCTCTTTTTCACGAGGAACCCAGGTTATGTATCAGAACGTCGCATTTTGGGTCCATCTCACGCCGTTTAGCATGCTTAGCTTAGCATTGTTAGCCTAGCCCGACGCGTTATTCGGTAGGTTTAACATGACCCACACGTTTTTTGCTTACTTAGACGTTTTTGTTAGCTTAGCATAACCTAGCTTAGCCTAGCTTAGCATTATTAGCCTTTACCCAATTCGCTAGTTTGCATGTTAGTTATGATCTATATCGTTTTTTGACCAATCTAGACGGTTTTTGTTAACTTAGCCTAGCTTAGCATTGTTAGCCTTTACCCAACTCACTAATTTGCATGTTAGACATGGTCTATATCGGTTTTTGACCAAATTGGATGGTTTTTGTTAGCTTAGCCTAGCTTAGCATTGTTAGCCTAACCTAGCTTTGTTAGCCTAGCCCCTCAATTTCTGCCGCTTAGCGTTTGTCCACACGGTTCACGTCGATTAGATTGGTTTTGTTAGCTTAACCCTACTTAGCATTGTTAGCCTAACCTGACCTCATATTAGAAATCCAGTGGTTCGGGTTAGTTCAGCACTTTGCTCACGCTTTTGAGGCTCCCGTACCTGGTTCCTACTTATATAAGCCCCTAGGTTAGCCGAGCCCCCCTTCACTGGGGCGCTCTACTCCTGGTGGGCACTCTAGTCAGTTACCTTCAACCCGAGGCCTATCATCTCCGTCTCTCTGGTGTCCCTCCCTGCAACCAGGTTTAGTGGGGACACCCACACGCTAGTTGGGACTTGGGGCTCTCTCACATCATGGAGTGTGATCCCCCTCCCTGTGTTTAGTTTGGTTTTTTGAGTACCCGGACACCGTCACCTCTATCAGGGTTCGCCTCCCCTGGATACACTTAGGTGCTCTGACTGGGACCCCCCATTCTCTACCTGATCTGGATGGTATCGCCTGTTAGACACAAATAAATCTGATGTGGAGCCTTCTGGGAGAAGATACAATACACTTGTTTTGGATTTAAAGACCTCCATTGATCGCGTACGCGCGTCTGGACTTCTCCTCCAGACCTGGGTCCACAATACAAACTGTCCCTAATGTCCCCTGCATTCACAACATTCTCACCTAGAAGACCGTGGATGTGTTGGCTGGGGCTTCGACTAATTGACCTTACCAGCTCGCACAGTGGGGGGACCGCTTAGGGGGTGTGGATTTAGTATGGAGCCAGAATGGCCCCCATCAGACTGTCCGTGGAATGGTAGACCTTCCTACTCAGCCTGCCACAGCCGGTGGAGTTTGATTAGCTTGATATTTTCCCTCTAGCCTTTAGCCCGATTCCCCTTAAGCAGCCTCCTATCCTTATCTTACTACCATGAATGGACCTAGGTTGTGTTGCATGACGCTCGGCTCCTGGTTCAACTGGCCTCCTCGGCCAATCACCCACCGGGAGCCTCCTGACGCCCAATGGCAGAGTCAGAGGACATGGCTCAACAGCAGCAAGTCAACCTAGCATGCGGAAGCCACTACTCAGAGTTTATTCACATCTAATAGCCTACGTATTTCTAGTTTTTGCTCTCCTTATTTGGATTCACATCCACGGACACTGAGGCCTGGACCGGTACTAAGGGCTATCACCGTGTGTTGGCCACCTGGGGATGTTCCTTTTATACATTCCCTCACTCCCACACGTGACGATGGAGCCCCAACCGCGTCACCCCCCTCACCACATGTGGAGAAGAATGAAGTGGACGCTACGGCCTGTATTGTCACAATACACATCCCTGTACAACTGCAGAGGTTGTGACCAGGTGACATCTACCCACAGAGGTGATTTTACCTGTGGCTGTGCCATTAGGTTTCCTGTGGAGTGGCGCCCTCACGCCTATTTTGTGTTTACACACCACTCTATGTGGTCATCTTCCTGGAGGGATTACACTGGAGACCAAGAAAAAGTGTATGCCACGGCCTGTACTCTCCAAATACACATCCCTGTACGGCTACAGAAGTTGTGACCAGGTGACATCTACCCACAGAGCTGTTTTTACCTGTGGCTATGCCATTAGGTTACCTGTGGAGTGGCGCCTTGACGCCTACTTTGTGTATACACACCACCTTTTGTGGTCATCTTCCTGGAGGGATTACGCTGGAGATCACCATATAGACTGGACCACATTTTTTCACACACATATGGATTTAGGCCTACTCTCTACTCTAGGAATCTAGACTGTTCTGTCCATTGAGGCCTAGGCCGGTGTCTTGATGAGTATCTTGTTCACTGGCTAATACCATAATCTCTGGACCACTTGGACTCACTGCGGGGCGTTTCACCCTCAGCGGTGATCTTGGTCTTGGGCCCTGTCATGGGGTTTTGGCCTTGGGTGACTGCCTGGGGTGGCTGTTGACATCAGGTATATCGGATGTGACCCTGGTGTCTTGCCTACCGGCTGTCATCTGTCAGGGCATGGATTAGGCACCATGGTCTGCATTGATGATTGGGGAATATCGGATGTGACCTCGACCACTTTGCGGACTCTGGTGGTCTGAGTTGTGTTGCTGTCCAGAGTAGGGATGTGCTTGTGTGACGTGGTTTCTCTGTGAGACGGCTGGCTCTAGGCCTCTGGATTATGTTGGTCGTGACCTCTATGGTGATTCTTAGTCTGAGAGCTGCTTTTATCACGTTTCTGTCACTGTTTTTTAGATACTTTGGCCATCCTTAGATTATCTTGGAGTCCTAATTTTACCTTGGAACGTTCTGGTTTTGCCTTTTATTCTAAGGATTTATTATATAATATATTATATTATATTAATAGGGATAATATTAGTTTACTGTTTACTGCTAATGTGTAGTCCAGTCCCTTATTGCTGCTCAACATAATAATTTTTTCGCCTGTACCTACACCCTGTTGTAGTGACCACGGACGCGCAGGGGCTTCCCTGGGATTTCCTCTCAGTGACGTCACCGCAGCAGGTCGTTCTTCTGCGGCAGCTATTTTTCACATAACGTAACAGTGCAGACCGGTTCTACACCTGTGTAAAACGTGATTCGTTTTTTCCCCTACACTCTGAGGATTGTACCACTCTACTGCCTCTTGGTTTGGAATTTTTTCTCATCTCCAAGTCTCCGTTTTCTGCTACCGAACGGCGTTGCTAGTTTTGCAGTGTTTGTTTACATTGGACTTGGCTGCACGTCCCGGTTCGCCACGTCAATCACGGACCTTACACTCCAATGGCAAGTGACATGATTTGGAGATCCCGCCCCTTGACGTCCTCTCTCCAAAAACTTTTTTCTTCGCCGTCACTAATACTCCGGTATTAATAAGCCTGTGTGTTCGTTTGAGACTGTGACTGCCGACCGGAGCTGCGTGATCGTAAGACCATTTCCCACCCCTCAATAATTTTTCTAACTTGCTTTTGCCGTTCATAAATTGTTTATCTAGTTTTTTATCGAATTATTAGCTTGTTTTGTGCCATATTCAGTACCATGCTGTGAACGCATGCGTGCTAGCGGACCTGTTGCTAACTAGCCCACTTGTTTTTTGCCCATGAACGCACCTGCTGCTACCACGCGCTGCAAGCATCCATCTTAGGATCTCCCATCTCACCTTCACTTCTCCATCTTCTGGGGCCATATGTAAGTTTTTCTTTCTAGTCTAGTTTGGTTGATTGATTTAATAGGGTGCATTTATTAATAACTTGGGCCTACCACCTCATACTCATACCCCACGCGTTTGCATGAACTGCTGATAGTGTGTGTGCATGCTTGTACTGCATGTCTGTGTATATGTATGCATGAATATAATGTACTTTCTCTTTTCTTCCCTCTCCCTCCTCCCCCTCCCATTCCATGCTCACACGTTCCTTTCTGTGCATAAGCACACACACATAATCTCAGGCTTTGCTCACACACATACTCTCACACACTCACACACACATTCTGTCTCTCTCTACTATTCTCTACTGGTCTGTTCCCCTCTCTCTCCTTCTCTAGGCACACACACATATTTTAGGCTTCTCTGTGCATTAAGCACTCACACATAAAGACAAACCCCCCCCCCCCCCCCTCCTTCCACAGGTTTTTCTGGACCCCCTTTCACTAATCCTAACCCATGCTTCTTCTTTTACAGATCTTCTCCTCCCACTTAGCTTGTTCACCACCCTGAGTGTACACACATGCCTCGCACACACACGCGCCCTCCCCCTCTCTCTCTCCCTCTCTACTCTTTTCCCTAGACAATAATTCTGAATACCGCTTCTGGTGGGCTGCCAGGAGGGCACCGGGGTGACCACCATCCTCCTTCTTTGGTGTAGCCTCGAGGTCCCCTGTCAGTCCGTAGCCTAGGATGGCCCTGGTTCCTGCTCATGTTTTATTTCCGTCACCTGACGAGTCCTGGGAGAGGACGAAACCGGTCGTGGCCAGTTAGGACCCCGTATATCCCTGCTTAATTTCTGGCATGGGCCCGGCAGGAGGCACCGCCCAGGGAATGGAGTCCTGCGTTTTTGACTACAACTTTTATTTGCTCTAACAGGAGCGCCTCTCTCTATATCTCTCTCACCCCACTCCCACCACTATTGTCTGCATGGCTTTATCTTCATCGCACTCATGTGCAGTGAGGACAGGGCTATGACACTCATGTATCTTGTTTATTAACCCCTTCCTTCCACAGCCCTGCATTTCCTTGGGGTCCTCCCCACATCTGCACCCGGGATCGGTATAGATTCTTAACTTTCCAGGTAGAACCTTTTTTAGCTTTTCAGATTTAGTTAGCTGCCCGGTCAAGGTAGGACACGCACTCACACACTCAGTTGCACCTCATATGTCCACACAGGCCCTTTATTTAATTTCTATCTATCCCTCCTGCGTTCCTCGGGTACTCCCCCTAGACGCCTGCATATTTCTCCCTTTCTTGCCCTCCTCCGCGTACCTCAACCCAACCGTCACCATCCCATAGGCTGACCTACTGTGATTTAATGGGGTGGAATAGCCCCCCTGTCACCTATCCTAACCCCAACCTGGGAGGGTCTACGCCTAAACTTAACCGTAAAGCTGACCTACTGTGACTTAATGGGCCAGGATAGCCCTCCTGTCACTTATCCTAACCCCAACCTGGGAGGGTCTACGCCTAAAACTTAACCAGACGACTGACCTGCTGTGACTTAATGGGGTGAGATAGCCCCCCTGTCACTTACCCTAACCCCAACCTGGGAGGGTCTACGCCTAAAACTTAACCGGAAGGCTTACCTACTGTGACTTTAAGGGGGTAGGATAACCCCCCTGTCACTTATCCTAACCCCAACCTGGGAGGGCCTACGCCTAAAACTTAACCGGACGACTAACCTACCGTGACTTAATGGGGTGGGATAGCCCCCCTGTCACTTATCCTAACCCCAACCTGGGGGGGGTCTACGCTTAAAACTTGACCGTTGCTTCCCCCCAGTGGGTTTATCTCTGATCACTGGGCCACCTCACTGAGTCATTTTTTCTAACCCCAACCAGTGAGAGTTCACGCCTAAGCGGGTCGAAGCACGAAACTGCTGGGCTCGAGGGATCATCAGACATCAAACCTGATTTATAATCTGAGGATGTGTACCTTGACCCCTTTGGGATCGGGACTCTAAGGATCAATACCATAGTTGGAATAATAACTCGGTTTCAAACAATTTATGACTTTTATATACTCTGATGGTGTTTACTTTGTCCCCAGGTGGACAGAGACCCTCCAGATATTAACTTCTACTAACTACAAGGGGCCTTTCTGACCCTGAGCATGCTTCCGCATTGACCCTGCTACCTGAACATGTCAAGTGGATACGGAGACGGCTATCCATGTGCTCGACCTATACTTATATATTATGCATTGTTTCTTACTGTATGTTTATATATTACTGTCCCTCTGGGTGCTCCTCACTCACCTTGTGTCGGGTGGCGAGCACTTCAGGGGTTACCCGGCCTGGGTTCCCCTCGGGGTTCCTAGAGGGGCCTAGCCCCTGTTCGGATGTGGTGGATGACTCAGCATTGGCATAGCGTGTGCCTCAGTCCTGAGCCTAAGTGGGTCGAAGTACCGAACTACTGGGCTCGGGGGATTTTCAGACGTCAAACCTAACCCGCCGGAGCATACAAGGCTGTGATCTGAATCCACATCAGGATGCCACCAATTTACCTGCCTGTTATATTGGGACCACTAACTTGTTCGCACCGTCTCCCTCCACTAGCGATCCAACCCTTTCATGCAACACCTCCTAGCTGGGCACGGGGATATGCCCCTCTAATTTGTGCATGGCAGATCTCCAGTCAGAGACATGGAACTAGATGTGCTGAGACTTCCGTTGGGAAACATTTTTTGGAGATGAGACCGGCCGCACACTGGGTTGATGTGGCGAGGGTACTGGTTTTATATGATGTACCCGCATGTGATTAAAACTCGCAGCCATGTACATTGCTTCTCCTGATTCTCGCGGTGTGACTAGAGACCTACCGGGCGGGCCTTCGCTCTTTTTCACGAGGAACCCAGGTTATGTATCAGAACGTCGCATTTTGGGTCCATCTCACGCCGTTTAGCATGCTTAGCTTAGCATTGTTAGCCTAGCCCGACGCGTTATTCGGTAGGTTTAACATGACCCACACGTTTTTTGCTTACTTAGACGTTTTTGTTAGCTTAGCATAACCTAGCTTAGCCTAGCTTAGCATTATTAGCCTTTACCCAATTCGCTAGTTTGCATGTTAGTTATGATCTATATCGTTTTTTGACCAATCTAGACGGTTTTTGTTAACTTAGCCTAGCTTAGCATTGTTAGCCTTTACCCAACTCACTAATTTGCATGTTAGACATGGTCTATATCGGTTTTTGACCAAATTGGATGGTTTTTGTTAGCTTAGCCTAGCTTAGCATTGTTAGCCTAACCTAGCTTTGTTAGCCTAGCCCCTCAATTTCTGCCGCTTAGCGTTTGTCCACACGGTTCACGTCGATTAGATTGGTTTTGTTAGCTTAACCCTACTTAGCATTGTTAGCCTAACCTGACCTCATATTAGAAATCCAGTGGTTCGGGTTAGTTCAGCACTTTGCTCACGCTTTTGAGGCTCCCGTACCTGGTTCCTACTTATATAAGCCCCTAGGTTAGCCGAGCCCCCCTTCACTGGGGCGCTCTACTCCTGGTGGGCACTCTAGTCAGTTACCTTCAACCCGAGGCCTATCATCTCCGTCTCTCTGGTGTCCCTCCCTGCAACCAGGTTTAGTGGGGACACCCACACGCTAGTTGGGACTTGGGGCTCTCTCACATCATGGAGTGTGATCCCTCTCCCTGTGTTTAGTTTGGTTTTTTGAGTACCCGGACACCGTCACCTCTATCAGGGTTCGCCTCCCCTGGATACACTTAGGTGCTCTGACTGGGACCCCCCATTCTCTACCTGATCTGGATGGTATCGCCTGTTAGACACAAATAAATCTGATGTGGAGCCTTCTGGGAGAAGATACAATACACTTGTTTTGGATTTAAAGACCTCCATTGATCGCGTACGCGCGTCTGGACTTCTCCTCCAGACCTGGGTCCACAATACAAACTGTCCCTAATGTCCCCTGCATTCACAACATTCTCACCTAGAAGACCGTGGATGTGTTGGCTGGGGCTTCGACTAATTGACCTTACCAGCTCGCACAGTGGGGGGACCGCTTAGGGGGTGTGGATTTAGTATGGAGCCAGAATGGCCCCCATCAGACTGTCCGTGGAATGGTAGACCTTCCTACTCAGCCTGCCACAGCCGGTGGCCTTTGATTAGCGGGATATTTTCCCTCTAGCCTTTAGCCCGATTCCCCTTAAGCAGCCTCCTATCCTTATCTTACTACCATGAATGGACCTAGGTGGTGTTGCATGACGCTCGGCTCCTGGTTCAGCTGGCCTCCTCGGCCAATCACCCACCGGGAGCCTCCTGACGCCCAATGGCATAGTCAGAGGACATGGCTCAACAGCAGCAAGTCAACCTAGCATGCGGAAGCCACTACTCAGAGTTTATTCACATCTAATAGCCTACGTATTTCTAGTTTTTGCTCTCCTTATTTGGATTCACATCCACGGACACTGAGGCCTGGACCGGTACTAAGGGCTATCACCGTGTGTTGGCCACCTGGGGATGTTCCTTTTATACATTCCCTCACTCCCACACGTGACGATGGAGCCCCCACCGCGTCACCCCCCTCACCACATGTGGAGAAGAATGAAGTGGACGCTACGGCCTGTATTCTCACAATACACATCCCTGTACAACTGCAGAGGTTGTGACCAGGTGACATCTACCCACAGAGGTGATTTTACCTGTGGCTGTGCCATTAGGTTTCCTGTGGAGTGGCGCCCTCACGCCTATTTTGTGTTTACACACCACTCTATGTGGTCATCTTCCTGGAGGGATTACACTGGAGACCAAGAAAAAGTGGATGCCACGGCCTGTACTCTCCAAATACACATCCCTGTACGGCTACAGAAGTTGTGACCAGGTGACATCTACCCACAGAGCTGTTTTTACCTGTGGCTATGCCATTAGGTTACCTGTGGAGTGGCGCCTTGACGCCTACTTTGTGTATACACACCACCTTTTGTGGTCATCTTCCTGGAGGGATTACGCTGGAGATCACCATATAGACTGGACCACATTTTTTCACACACATATGGATTTAGGCCTACTCTCTACTCTAGGAATCTAGACTGTTCTGTCCATTGAGGCCTAGGCCGGTGTCTTGATGAGTATCTTGTTCACTGGCTAATACCATAATCTCTGGACCACTTGGACTCACTGCGGGGCGTTTCACCCTCAGCGGTGATCTTGGTCTTGGGCCTTGTCATGGGGTTTTGGCCTTGGGTGACTGCCTGGGGTGGCTGTTGACATCAGGTATATCGGATGTGACCCTGGTGTCTTGCCTACCGGCTGTCATCTGTCAGGGCATGGATTAGGCACCATGGTCTGCATTGATGATTGGGGAATATCGGATGTGACCTCGACCACTTTGCGGACTCTGGTGGTCTGAGTTGTGTTGCTGTCCAGAGTAGGGATGTGCTTGTGTGACGTGGTTTCTCTGTGAGACGGCTGGCTCTAGGCCTCTGGATTATGTTGGTCGTGACCTCTATGGTGATTCTTAGTCTGAGAGCTGCTTTTATCACGTTTCTGCCACTGTTTTTTAGATACTTTGGCCATCCTTAGATTATCTTGGAGTCCTAATTTTACCTTGGAACGTTCTGGTTTTGCCTTTTATTCTAAGGGTTTATTATATAATATATTATATTATATTAATAGGGATAATATTAGTTTACTGTTTACTGCTAATGTGTAGTCCAGTCCCTTATTGCTGCTCAACATAATATTTTTTTCGCCTGTACCTACACCCTGTTGTAGAGACCACGGACGCGCAGGGGCTTCCCTGGGATTTCCTCTCAGTGACGTCACCGCAACAGGTCGTTCTTCTGCGGCAGCTATTTTTCACATAACGTAGCAGTGCAGACCGGTTCTACACCTGTGTAAAACGTGATTAGTTTTCCCCTACACTCTGAGGATTGTACCACTCTACTGCCTCTTGGTTTGGAATTTTTTCTCATCTCCAAGTCTCCGTTTTCTGCTACCGAACGGCGTTGCTAGTTTTGCAGTGTTTGTTTACATCGGACTTGGCTGCACGTCCCGGTTTGCCACGTCAATCACAGACCTTACACTCCAATGGCTAGTGACGTGATTTGGAGATCCCGCCCCTTGACGTCCTCTCTCCAAAAACTTTTTTCTTCACCGTCACTAATACTCCGGTATTAATAAGCCTGTGTGTTCGTTTGAGACTGTGACTGCCGACCGGAGCTGCGTGACCGTAAGACCATTTCCCACCCCTCAATAATAAGTTTTCTAACTTGCTTTTGCTATCCATAAATTGTTTATCTAGTTTTTTTATCGAATTATTAGCTTGTTTTGTGTCATATTCAGTACCATGCTCTGAACGCATGCGTGCTAGCGGACCTGTTGCTAATTAGCCCACTTGTTTTTTGCCCATAAACGCACCTGCTGCTACCACGCGCTGCAAGCATCCATCTTAGGATCTCCCATCTCATCTTCACTTCTCCATCTTCTGGGGCCATATGTAAGTTTTTCTTTCTAGTCTAGTTTGGTTGCTTGATTGATTTAATAGGGTGCATTTATTAATAACTTGGGCCTACCACCTCATACTCATACCCCACGCGTTTGCATGAACTGCTGATAGTGTGTGTGCATGCTTGTACTACATGTCTGTGTATATGTATGCATGGATATAATGTACTTTCTCTTTTCTTCCCTCTCCCTCCTCCCCCTCCCATTCCATGCTCACACATTCATTTCTGTGCATAAGCACACACACATAATCTTAGGCTTTGCTCACACACATACTCTCTCACACACTCACACACACATTCTGTCTCTCTCTCTCTACTATTCTCTACTGGTCTGTTCCGCTCTCTCTCTTTCTCTAGGCACACACACATTTTAGGCTTCTCTGTGCATTAAGCACTCACACATAAAGACAATCCCCCCCCCCCCCCCCCTCCTTCCACAGGTTTTTCTGGACCCCCTTTCACTAATCCTAACCCATGCTTCTTCTTTTACAGATCTTCTCCTCTCACTTAGCTTGTTCACCACCCTGAGTGTACACACATGCCTCGCACACACGCGCGCCCTCCCCCTCTCTCTCTCTCTCTCTCCCTCTCTACTCTTTTCCCTAGACAATAATTCTGAATACCGCTTCTGGTGGGCTGCCAGGAGGGCACCGGGGTGACCACCATCCTCCTTCTTTGGTGTAGCCTCGAGGTCCCCTGTCAGTCCGTAGCCTAGGATGGCCCTGGTTCCTGCTCATGTTTTATTTCCGTCACCTGACGAGTCCTGGGAGAGGACGAAACCGGTCGTGGCCAGTTAGGACCCTGTATATCCCTGCTTAATTTCTGGCATGGGCCCGGCAGGAGGCACCGCCCAGGGAATGGAGTCCTACGTTTTTGACTACAACTTTTATTTGCTCTAACAGGAGCGCCTCTCTCTATATCTCTCTCACCCCACTCCCACCACTATTGTCTGCATGGCTTTATCTTCATCGCACTCATGTGCGGTGAGGACAGGGCTATGACACTCATGTATCTTGTTTATTAACCCCCTCCTTCCACAGCCCTGCATTACCTTGGGGTCCTCCCCACATCTGCACCCGGGATTGGTATAGATTCTTAACTTTCCAGGTAGAACCTTTTTTAGCTTCTCAGATTAAGTTAGCTGCCCGGTCAAGGTAGGACACGCACTCACCCACAATGCACCCATACACCTCCACCCATTAGATGCATCTCAATCTCTCCTCCCACGTTCTTTAACCTTCACCTACTAATTTAGACCGAATCCTCTCGTCTCGTGGTTCGCATCAGTATACGCCGTTCCTTATTATAATAATGATTAGTATCCTCTAGGACGCCCACTCATACGTTTGCCCCCTGTTTTATTCTCTCGTTTGATAGTATGTCTGGAATTGACCGCCACTATGAGAGGGATCCTCGCCAGGCGCACGACCCCTACTGCAACCCAAACTCCTACTGGGGGGCTGTCTCCCACCCCTCCGCTCCCCCCTCCTCCTGGGAGTATGACCGCAGCACGGTCTGGGGACGCCCCCGTCTCCGGGATCCCCCTGGGCCCTACAGGGATCCACTGCCCTGGCAAGACAGTGGCACCACTAGAAGGGGGGCGTACTTTAGGGGTCCTTCTGACCCACCTCACGCTCCAGGCCCTGAACGTGGTTTCTCGTACGATTACAACCCTTACTTAGCTGACCACCAATATGCCCCTTCGCTGGGTAGAGCACGCCGCATCGACCTCTCTCCACATCAACGGGCCCCCGGGGCTACGCGCGAGGCTCAGGCCTTCCGTCTCTCACCTGGATTCCGACGTGCCCCCAGGGCAACACGCGGTTCCCCGGTCACACACTCCTCTCCAGGCTCCCGACGTGCCCCCAGGGCAACACGCGGGTCCCGTACCACACACCAGTTTGGGTCCCTACGTGCCCCCAGGGCAACACGAGGGACCCCCACTGCGGCCCCCGCAGCACACCCGATGGCCCGACGTGCCCCCAGGGCAACACGCGGGACCCCCGCTACGGCCCCTCCGGCGCATCCGGTGCCCCGACGTGCCCCCAGGGCAACACGCGGGGCACACACAACTGCTCCGACTCATCAGCCCCGACCTCGACGAAACACGGCACAGCCTGGGCCACTGGACTGGGCCTCCAGTGGCCCCGCTGTGACCCCCAAGCGTCGTAAGCGCGGTGGCCAACCCCACTCACCGGCGGAACGCCGCATCAGAAGACGTCTAGCCCGTGCACGCGCTCTCGCGGTCAACACCCTCGCACGGGCACGAGTCGGGGACGAGGACGCTAAAACTAGCTTCCCTCAGATCACCCCGACCACGCCCGTACAGGCAGCCACCAATGTGGCCATTCCGGATACTCCACCGGGCCTACGGCAAATGTCAGCCGACAGATACTCTGTTAATGCGCAACAGTCACGCCAGGTTTACGGTAGGCCTACAACTGAAGTAGGAAAAACCATCTGTAAATTAATAAAGACCGCACACCACCACGGGGAAGTCAGGGCATACGTTAGGGACGGCATACAGCCACCGGGGCTCCAGAATAAAATAAACGAACTGGCCACAATGTTCCGACCGTCGTCCCCGACACACGATAACTGGAGCCAACTCCAACAGATCTCGGAGAACTTCATTAGGGAGTCATACCAATCCCTTGAAGAACATTACGACAAAGTCTCAGGGGATCTCACACGTACTCTCAGGGTACGCTATACCACCTTCCGGAGTTGGCTGGATGCATGGGAACTAGGGGTTAGATGGGCCACTCGCGATCTGGGAAACTCTATCTCTCAAGCGACGATTCATCAAGCCAGGTCTTCTCTACCATGTAACGTCTTCTCCTCTTCCACTACTGACGCACCCTGGGCTCCTCCGGTTTCTGCGGCCAAACCCGCCAGACCCATGTTGACGCCCTCCATGGTTCCGCGCGCGCTGTTCGCCACGCCGCACCGACCCCGTGTGGAACCTTCGGCCACGATCACACGGGCGACCTTGGGTGCGGAGACTGAGGAGCCTCTGGCCCTCCCCGATCCTGATCACATCGGGGCTGCGGCCAGAACCCTCAGTCTCACTACACTGGCTTCGGCCCCTGTCCCGATGGACACCTCCGAAACTGCGGATCTGGAATGGAGCCAACTTGACACAACAGAGCTAGCTACGTTTTCCCCGCGGATGGCATCTCCTGTTGCCTTACGTACGCTACTGAGAGCACCTCTCGTCGGGGATAACGAACCCTCACTCACGGATCTAGCTATAGCTCTGGACACGGGCGACCCCAATGTCTCTGGGCCCTCGCCACGCCCACCTCTCTCTGTAACTCTCTCCAGACCTCTCTCTCCTCTCGCGCCTCTTTCGTCACCAACGTGGTCACTACTCCACTCCTCTGAGGACGAGGCCGAGGAGGTGGCTCTACGGAAGGCTCTGCTGGCGGAACTTCCCCACTCCTCGGACCTCTTTGATCCTCCTCTCTCGTCCGTTTCGCATGACATTCCGATCACTACAGCGGTGGCTGCCTCAGCGCCCGCACCCGGTCCCTCCCCTCTGGGAGCCCGGAGACGCACCCCACTTAGTGCTCTTTCGGTCCACACCACCAACGCGGCTGCGGCCCTGACGCCCGCACCCGGTCCCTCCCATCTGGAGGCCCGGAGACAAACAGCCTCTGGCCCTCTCTCGGTCCACACGGCGACTGCTGCCACGACGCCCGCATCCGGTTCCTCCTTACTGGGGGCCTGGGGACTGACTCCATTCAATGCCGCGCCTTCCACACGAGCAGCCGACACAACTACCGCCGCGCCACAGCTATCACTGTACACCAGACACGAACACAACGGGAACAAGGGCGGTTGGAGCCTGGTCCCTGGTAGACAGACCATAATAATGGGTGACTCTAATCTCCATCGTCTCCCTGCCGTTAACATCGACACAGTGCAGGTTGACTGTTACCCAGGGGCCAGGCTCTACCATGCGATCAACATCCTCGCCAAAATCTCTGTCCCTGCACTGCACGTTAAACGGGTCATCTTGGCTTTTGGACTTAACAACCGGAACTTGGGCATCGACACCTCTACCAAACAGGCCATGACAATGTTCACCAAGGCCACTGCAGCTTTTCCGCACGCCTCTATCTCTATCCCGCTAATCAACACCTCTCCGGACCTGCCGGCGCTCGAAAAAGAAACAATCTCTAGCCTCAACCGTTACCTGGCCGCACATGTGCCCATCATTCCACTGCTACCTGCCGCGTCCTTCAGTACCGGCAGAGACAAAATTCACTGGACGACTCCCACGGCTACGGCCATGCGCGCGCACTGGCTAAACTATTTAAACTGAGTGGACCCTCTGACCAAGCCCAGGGGGAGAGGAAGGGCCTGATCAACCTTTCTTCTTACTTTAGACCCACGTTAGCGCAGCGCAGCCTCTTAGTTAGAGGCCTATCTTTTGTTCCCACTCTCAATATTGCCGCGGGCGGCAGAAATCGTTTGTGTCTCGAGATAGCCAATTATCACCGCAGAGTTAAACTGGCCACCTATTTTGAAGAAAGAGAACCTGTTAATATAACAGAGCGTCCACGTTTCTTCCCCAAGTCACGTTGGACTCCCAAGGACAGCCAGTTACCTCCCGTGATACCGGCGTTGGTGAGGGCAGACCTACACTCGGTGGACTCCCTCCCCAACCTGGACGCTGAAGCCCTGAACCTCACTAGTGAGGAGGTGGTGGCTTTGAGACAGCTGCGGGCGGACCCGCACCTTGTCCTTAAACCAGCAGATAAGGGCTCCGCGGTGGTTATCATGGACCGAGAACTCTACGTACAAGAAGCAGAGAGACAACTCAATATGCCAGAATACTACCGCAGATTAGACGAACCTTTGTTCACCACCACGGCCCGCGAGATCGATCGGATTCTCATGAGCCTGGTGAGACTGGGCTATCTCGCACCCAGACAAAGGTTATATTTGACGGGGGAGGGAGAGCCCAAACCTAGGAAGTTCTACCTCCTACCTAAAATCCACAAGGATCCAGCTTCCTGGCCCCTCCCCTATCAGACCCCAGCAGGGAGACCGATTGTATCTGACTGCGGCAGTGAGACTTATGGCATAGCTGAGTATATTGACTCATTCCTCAACCCGCTGTCCAACCAACACCCTAGCTATGTCAAGGACACGTATGACTTCATAGCCAAGGTTAGGGCCGCGAGACTCAATGAGAATGACCTGCTTTTCTCGATGGATGTAGACAGCCTGTACACCAACATAGAGGCACCTGAGGGGTTGAGAGCAGTTCAACAGATGCTTACACTGAACCCGGCGGAGGGCCGCCCGGACAGGTATATTATGCAGCTGCTTGAACTCGCACTCACTAAAAACGACTTTGAGTTCAACGGTAAATATTACCTCCAACTCAAAGGCGTTGCTATGGGGAAGAAGTTTGCCCCCGCATATGCGGATATCTATATGGCTATGTGGGAGGCAACGGTTCTCCCTAAGTGCCCTCTCCAACCTGCACACTACCTCAGATACTTAGATGACATCTGGGGAGTGTGGCCACACTCCAGGGAGGCCTTTACTGTGTTCGTGAACATCCTCAACTCTCACCACAACTCTATTAAGGTCAAATATGTACTCAGCGATAACAGCATGGATTTCCTGGACACCACGACCTTTAAAGGAGTGGATTTCCTTACATCCCATTGTCTAGACGTTAAGGTGTTTTTCAAGGAGACCGACACACACGCTCTACTGCACAGAGACAGCTACCACCCGAAACACACATTTCCTGGGGTAGTCAAGTCACAACTGCTACGATTCCACAGAATTTGCACACAGCACAGTGACTTCCTGGCGGCTAAGCAAACCCTTTACCAGGTCCTGGCCCAGAGAGGTTATCCACGCAGTCTCCTACGTCAGGTCTCTAGGACCTTTCTGGAAGTTACACCGCGTGATGACACACTCACTATCCCTCTGGTTACCACGTTCGGACGCCGTAACCGGCTCCTGAACCGCAGATTAAAACAGAATCTGTCGACACACCTGGGAGGCTCTGGCATACTGGAAGGGGCCACCCTCATCTCGGCTTACAAGAAAAACCGCAGCACTGGTGAATTTCTAGTCCACAGTGGCCTCAAACCACTCAACCAAATACCGCAGCCGACGCACACACACTTTTCACCCCTAACTGCAATTCACTGTCGAGCGCTCAAGGCCAGGCTTTCAGTAGCCACCCTGCCACCCTTGACTTGCAACGCAGTGTATGTGATCACGTGCAGTGCATGCGGCTTGCGTTATGTCGGTGAGACTGGGAATTCCCTCCAACAGCGCCTCACCCAACACCTCTACAACATTAACAACCACCGTGGTCTAGACACACACCTGGTCCCCCACTTCCTGAGACACGGAGCCGAATCTCTTAATATGAGCGGCCTGGAACACAACCCAGAGTGGAAGCGCAGACAGAGACAGGCCGGTGAGAGAAAATGGATATGGAGACTTTCCTCCCTATATCCTGAGGGCCTTAACGTCCGCACCTAAGTACATGACCTTAATCTAAATGGGACAACAAGTGTCACAGGGATAACTTCAATGCTTGGACCCTGGACTGATCACAACACTCCTACTCCCGTTTAACAACATTCTCAACCGTACACTACTACTGCCAACCTATTTGTAATCTGAGGAAGTTTACCTTGACCCCTTAGGGATCAGGACTCTAATAATGATTATTATGATAATAACAATGTCTAGACTTAAAACTCAGTTTCAACAATCAATAACTTTAGCATAATCTGGTGGTGTTTACTCTGTCCCTATCAGGACAGGGACCCTCAGGATAATAGTTCTTAGTAGCAATACTATGATGGTGGTGTTTACTCTGTCCCCATTGGGACAGGGACCCTTGGAAGAATAACTCCTATTATTAATAATAATAATATTATTATGATGGTGTTTACTCTGCCCCTAGGAGGACAGGGACCCTTAGCATAATATCTTCTATTACCAGTACTTGTTAACTAACACTTGTGATGTTGACCTTTGAACCTCGTGGGACTAAGGATCCGGATGAGATCCAACCTATTAACAACTATCCAAATCCTTATTATAATCCCAATGGTGTTTACCTTGACCCCCGGAGATCAAGGACCCTAAGATTTGGTATAACTATTACTTGGAATACTCACAATTGTTTAACACTGATGATGTTCACCACGATCCCCTCTGGGTCAGAACTCTGATAAGTTTCCAGTGGATGAACATTAACCAACACTCGGAGAACAGAAGAGGATTGAATTAATTCATTGTTTTTGCCGTCTATGGACTCTGCATCTGTCACAAAAGACCCTCCCCGCTATTTGAGGAACTATAAGAAACCTTCGATTTTTACACATTAGGACCCCCTATACTCTGATTTTCTCAGTACAACTCTTAGCTGCGGGACTCTTGAATCCGTACTGAGGGACCTCTCTGACTCTGAGCATGCTCCCGCATTGACCCTGCTACCTGAACATGTCAAGTGGATACGGAGACGGCCATCCATGTGCTCGACCTATACTTATATATTATGCATTGTTTCTTGTTGTATGTTTATATATTACTATCCCCCTGGGTACTCTTCACTCACCCTGTGTCGAGTGGCGAGCGCTTCAGGGGTTACCCGGCCTGGGTTCCCCTCGGGGTTCCTGGAGGGGCTCAGCCCCTGTTCGGATGTGGTGGATGACTCAGCATTGGCATAGCGTGTGCCTCAGTCCTGAGCCTAAGTGGGTCGAAGTACCGAACTACTGGGCTCGGGGGATTTTCAGACGTCAAACCTAACCCGCCGGAGCATACAAGGCTGTGATCTGAATCCACATCAGGATGCCACCAATTTACCTGCCTGTTATATTGGGACCACTAACTTGTTCGCACCGTCTCCCTCCACTAGCGATCCAACCCTTTCATGCAACACCTCCTAGCTGGGCACGGGGATATGCCCCTCTAATTTGTGCATGGCAGATCTCCAGTCAGAGACATGGAACTAGATGTGCTGAGACTTCCGTTGGGACACATTTTTGGAGATGGGACCGGCCGCACACTGGGTTGATGTGGCGAGGGTACTGGTTTTATATGATGTACCCGCATGTGATTAAAACTCGCAGCCATGTACATTGCTTCTCCTGATTCTCGCGGTGTGACTAGAGACCTACCGGGCGGGCCTTCGCTCTTTTTCACGAGGAACCCAGGTTATGTATCAGAACGTCGCATTTTGGGTCCATCTCACGCCGTTTAGCATGCTTAGCTTAGCATTGTTAGCCTAGCCCGACGCGTTATTCGGTAGGTTTAACATGACCCACACGTTTTTTGCTTACTTAGACGTTTTTGTTAGCTTAGCATAACCTAGCTTAGCCTAGCTTAGCATTATTAGCCTTTACCCAATTCGCTACTTTGCATGTTAGTTATGATCTATATCGTTTTTTGACCAATCTAGACGGTTTTTGTTAACTTAGCCTAGCTTAGCATTGTTAGCCTTTACCCAACTCACTAATTTGCATGTTAGACATGGTCTATATCGGTTTTTGACCAAATTGGATGGTTTTTGTTAGCTTAGCCTAGCTTAGCATTGTTAGCCTAACCTAGCTTTGTTAGCCTAGCCCCTCAATTTCTGCCGCTTAGCGTTTGTCCACACGGTTCACGTCGTTTAGATTGGTTTTGTTAGCTTAACCCTACTTAGCATTGTTAGCCTAACCTGACCTCATATTAGAAATCCAGTGGTTCGGGTTAGTTCAGCACTTTGCTCACGCTTTTGAGGCTCCCGTACCTGGTTCCTACTTATATAAGCCCCTAGGTTAGCCGAGCCCCCCTTCACTGGGGCGCTCTACTCCTGGTGGGCACTCTAGTCAGTTACCTTCAACCCGAGGCCTATCATCTCCGTCTCTCTGGTGTCCCTCCCTGCAACCAGGTTTAGTGGGGACACCCACACGCTAGTTGGGACTTGGGGCTCTCTCACATCATGGAGTGTGATCCCTCTCCCTGTGTTTAGTTTGGTTTTTTGAGTACCCGGACACCGTCACCTCTATCAGGGTTCGCCTCCCCTGGATACACTTAGGTGCTCTGACTGGGACCCCCCATTCTCTACCTGATCTGGATGGTATCGCCTGTTAGACACAAATAAATCTGATGTGGAGCCTTCTGGGAGAAGATACAATACACTTGTTTTGGATTTAAAGACCTCCATTGATCGCGTACGCGCGTCTGGACTTCTCCTCCAGACCTGGGTCCACAATACAAACTGTCCCTAATGTCCCCTGCATTCACAACATTCTCACCTAGAAGACCGTGGATGTGTTGGCTGGGGCTTCGACTAATTGACCTTACCAGCTCGCACAGTGGGGGGACCGCTTAGGGGGTGTGGATTTAGTATGGAGCCAGAATGGCCCCCATCAGACTGTCCGTGGAATGGTAGACCTTCCTACTCAGCCTGCCACAGCCGGTGGCCTTTGATTAGCGGGATATTTTCCCTCTAGCCTTTAGCCCGATTCCCCTTAAGCAGCCTCCTATCCTTATCTTACTACCATGAATGGACCTAGGTGGTGTTGCATGACGCTCGGCTCCTGGTTCAGCTGGCCTCCTCGGCCAATCACCCACCGGGAGCCTCCTGACGCCCAATGGCATAGTCAGAGGACATGGCTCAACAGCAGCAAGTCAACCTAGCATGCGGAAGCCACTACTCAGAGTTTATTCACAT
The DNA here is from genome assembly GCF_038355195.1 of Osmerus mordax. Taxonomy (NCBI): domain Eukaryota; kingdom Metazoa; phylum Chordata; class Actinopteri; order Osmeriformes; family Osmeridae; genus Osmerus; species Osmerus mordax. Next base: position 37,396 of record NW_027120591.1, read on the forward strand.
CTAATAGCCTACGTATTTCTAGTTTTTGCTCTCCTTATTTGGATTCACATCCACGGACACTGAGGCCTGGACCGGTACTAAGGGCTATCACCGTGTGTTGGCCACCTGGGGATGTTCCTTTTATACATTCCCTCACTCCCACACGTGACGATGGAGCCCCCACCGCGTCACCCCCCTCACCACATGTGGAGAAGAATGAAGTGGACGCTACGGCCTGTATTCTCACAATACACATCCCTGTACAACTGCAGAGGTTGTGACCAGGTGACATCTACCCACAGAGGTGATTTTACCTGTGGCTGTGCCATTAGGTTTCCTGTGGAGTGGCGCCCTCACGCCTATTTTGTGTTTACACACCACTCTATGTGGTCATCTTCCTGGAGGGATTACACTGGAGACCAAGAAAAAGTGGATGCCACGGCCTGTACTCTCCAAATACACATCCCTGTACGGCTACAGAAGTTGTGACCAGGTGACATCTACCCACAGAGCTGTTTTTACCTGTGGCTATGCCATTAGGTTACCTGTGGAGTGGCGCCTTGACGCCTACTTTGTGTATACACACCACCTTTTGTGGTCATCTTCCTGGAGGGATTACGCTGGAGATCACCATATAGACTGGACCACATTTTTTCACACACATATGGATTTAGGCCTACTCTCTACTCTAGGAATCTAGACTGTTCTGTCCATTGAGGCCTAGGCCGGTGTCTTGATGAGTATCTTGTTCACTGGCTAATACCATAATCTCTGGACCACTTGGACTCACTGCGGGGCGTTTCACCCTCAGCGGTGATCTTGGTCTTGGGCCTTGTCATGGGGTTTTGGCCTTGGGTGACTGCCTGGGGTGGCTGTTGACATCAGGTATATCGGATGTGACCCTGGTGTCTTGCCTACCGGCTGTCATCTGTCAGGGCATGGATTAGGCACCATGGTCTGCATTGATGATTGGGGAATATCGGATGTGACCTCGACCACTTTGCGGACTCTGGTGGTCTGAGTTGTGTTGCTGTCCAGAGTAGGGATGTGCTTGTGTGACGTGGTTTCTCTGTGAGACGGCTGGCTCTAGGCCTCTGGATTATGTTGGTCGTGACCTCTATGGTGATTCTTAGTCTGAGAGCTGCTTTTATCACGTTTCTGCCACTGTTTTTTAGATACTTTGGCCATCCTTAGATTATCTTGGAGTCCTAATTTTACCTTGGAACGTTCTGGTTTTGCCTTTTATTCTAAGGGTTTATTATATAATATATTATATTATATTAATAGGGATAATATTAGTTTACTGTTTACTGCTAATGTGTAGTCCAGTCCCTTATTGCTGCTCAACATAATATTTTTTTCGCCTGTACCTACACCCTGTTGTAGAGACCACGGACGCGCAGGGGCTTCCCTGGGATTTCCTCTCAGTGACGTCACCGCAACAGGTCGTTCTTCTGCGGCAGCTATTTTTCACATAACGTAGCAGTGCAGACCGGTTCTACACCTGTGTAAAACGTGATTAGTTTTCCCCTACACTCTGAGGATTGTACCACTCTACTGCCTCTTGGTTTGGAATTTTTTCTCATCTCCAAGTCTCCGTTTTCTGCTACCGAACGGCGTTGCTAGTTTTGCAGTGTTTGTTTACATCGGACTTGGCTGCACGTCCCGGTTTGCCACGTCAATCACAGACCTTACACTCCAATGGCTAGTGACGTGATTTGGAGATCCCGCCCCTTGACGTCCTCTCTCCAAAAACTTTTTTCTTCACCGTCACTAATACTCCGGTATTAATAAGCCTGTGTGTTCGTTTGAGACTGTGACTGCCGACCGGAGCTGCGTGACCGTAAGACCATTTCCCACCCCTCAATAATAAGTTTTCTAACTTGCTTTTGCTATCCATAAATTGTTTATCTAGTTTTTTTATCGAATTATTAGCTTGTTTTGTGTCATATTCAGTACCATGCTCTGAACGCATGCGTGCTAGCGGACCTGTTGCTAATTAGCCCACTTGTTTTTTGCCCATAAACGCACCTGCTGCTACCACGCGCTGCAAGCATCCATCTTAGGATCTCCCATCTCATCTTCACTTCTCCATCTTCTGGGGCCATATGTAAGTTTTTCTTTCTAGTCTAGTTTGGTTGCTTGATTGATTTAATAGGGTGCATTTATTAATAACTTGGGCCTACCACCTCATACTCATACCCCACGCGTTTGCATGAACTGCTGATAGTGTGTGTGCATGCTTGTACTACATGTCTGTGTATATGTATGCATGGATATAATGTACTTTCTCTTTTCTTCCCTCTCCCTCCTCCCCCTCCCATTCCATGCTCACACATTCATTTCTGTGCATAAGCACACACACATAATCTTAGGCTTTGCTCACACACATACTCTCTCACACACTCACACACACATTCTGTCTCTCTCTCTCTACTATTCTCTACTGGTCTGTTCCGCTCTCTCTCTTTCTCTAGGCACACACACATTTTAGGCTTCTCTGTGCATTAAGCACTCACACATAAAGACAATCCCCCCCCCCCCCCCCCTCCTTCCACAGGTTTTTCTGGACCCCCTTTCACTAATCCTAACCCATGCTTCTTCTTTTACAGATCTTCTCCTCTCACTTAGCTTGTTCACCACCCTGAGTGTACACACATGCCTCGCACACACGCGCGCCCTCCCCCTCTCTCTCTCTCTCTCTCCCTCTCTACTCTTTTCCCTAGACAATAATTCTGAATACCGCTTCTGGTGGGCTGCCAGGAGGGCACCGGGGTGACCACCATCCTCCTTCTTTGGTGTAGCCTCGAGGTCCCCTGTCAGTCCGTAGCCTAGGATGGCCCTGGTTCCTGCTCATGTTTTATTTCCGTCACCTGACGAGTCCTGGGAGAGGACGAAACCGGTCGTGGCCAGTTAGGACCCTGTATATCCCTGCTTAATTTCTGGCATGGGCCCGGCAGGAGGCACCGCCCAGGGAATGGAGTCCTACGTTTTTGACTACAACTTTTATTTGCTCTAACAGGAGCGCCTCTCTCTATATCTCTCTCACCCCACTCCCACCACTATTGTCTGCATGGCTTTATCTTCATCGCACTCATGTGCGGTGAGGACAGGGCTATGACACTCATGTATCTTGTTTATTAACCCCCTCCTTCCACAGCCCTGCATTACCTTGGGGTCCTCCCCACATCTGCACCCGGGATTGGTATAGATTCTTAACTTTCCAGGTAGAACCTTTTTTAGCTTCTCAGATTAAGTTAGCTGCCCGGTCAAGGTAGGACACGCACTCACCCACAATGCACCCATACACCTCCACCCATTAGATGCATCTCAATCTCTCCTCCCACGTTCTTTAACCTTCACCTACTAATTTAGACCGAATCCTCTCGTCTCGTGGTTCGCATCAGTATACGCCGTTCCTTATTATAATAATGATTAGTATCCTCTAGGACGCCCACTCATACGTTTGCCCCCTGTTTTATTCTCTCGTTTGATAGTATGTCTGGAATTGACCGCCACTATGAGAGGGATCCTCGCCAGGCGCACGACCCCTACTGCAACCCAAACTCCTACTGGGGGGCTGTCTCCCACCCCTCCGCTCCCCCCTCCTCCTGGGAGTATGACCGCAGCACGGTCTGGGGACGCCCCCGTCTCCGGGATCCCCCTGGGCCCTACAGGGATCCACTGCCCTGGCAAGACAGTGGCACCACTAGAAGGGGGGCGTACTTTAGGGGTCCTTCTGACCCACCTCACGCTCCAGGCCCTGAACGTGGTTTCTCGTACGATTACAACCCTTACTTAGCTGACCACCAATATGCCCCTTCGCTGGGTAGAGCACGCCGCATCGACCTCTCTCCACATCAACGGGCCCCCGGGGCTACGCGCGAGGCTCAGGCCTTCCGTCTCTCACCTGGATTCCGACGTGCCCCCAGGGCAACACGCGGTTCCCCGGTCACACACTCCTCTCCAGGCTCCCGACGTGCCCCCAGGGCAACACGCGGGTCCCGTACCACACACCAGTTTGGGTCCCTACGTGCCCCCAGGGCAACACGAGGGACCCCCACTGCGGCCCCCGCAGCACACCCGATGGCCCGACGTGCCCCCAGGGCAACACGCGGGACCCCCGCTACGGCCCCTCCGGCGCATCCGGTGCCCCGACGTGCCCCCAGGGCAACACGCGGGGCACACACAACTGCTCCGACTCATCAGCCCCGACCTCGACGAAACACGGCACAGCCTGGGCCACTGGACTGGGCCTCCAGTGGCCCCGCTGTGACCCCCAAGCGTCGTAAGCGCGGTGGCCAACCCCACTCACCGGCGGAACGCCGCATCAGAAGACGTCTAGCCCGTGCACGCGCTCTCGCGGTCAACACCCTCGCACGGGCACGAGTCGGGGACGAGGACGCTAAAACTAGCTTCCCTCAGATCACCCCGACCACGCCCGTACAGGCAGCCACCAATGTGGCCATTCCGGATACTCCACCGGGCCTACGGCAAATGTCAGCCGACAGATACTCTGTTAATGCGCAACAGTCACGCCAGGTTTACGGTAGGCCTACAACTGAAGTAGGAAAAACCATCTGTAAATTAATAAAGACCGCACACCACCACGGGGAAGTCAGGGCATACGTTAGGGACGGCATACAGCCACCGGGGCTCCAGAATAAAATAAACGAACTGGCCACAATGTTCCGACCGTCGTCCCCGACACACGATAACTGGAGCCAACTCCAACAGATCTCGGAGAACTTCATTAGGGAGTCATACCAATCCCTTGAAGAACATTACGACAAAGTCTCAGGGGATCTCACACGTACTCTCAGGGTACGCTATACCACCTTCCGGAGTTGGCTGGATGCATGGGAACTAGGGGTTAGATGGGCCACTCGCGATCTGGGAAACTCTATCTCTCAAGCGACGATTCATCAAGCCAGGTCTTCTCTACCATGTAACGTCTTCTCCTCTTCCACTACTGACGCACCCTGGGCTCCTCCGGTTTCTGCGGCCAAACCCGCCAGACCCATGTTGACGCCCTCCATGGTTCCGCGCGCGCTGTTCGCCACGCCGCACCGACCCCGTGTGGAACCTTCGGCCACGATCACACGGGCGACCTTGGGTGCGGAGACTGAGGAGCCTCTGGCCCTCCCCGATCCTGATCACATCGGGGCTGCGGCCAGAACCCTCAGTCTCACTACACTGGCTTCGGCCCCTGTCCCGATGGACACCTCCGAAACTGCGGATCTGGAATGGAGCCAACTTGACACAACAGAGCTAGCTACGTTTTCCCCGCGGATGGCATCTCCTGTTGCCTTACGTACGCTACTGAGAGCACCTCTCGTCGGGGATAACGAACCCTCACTCACGGATCTAGCTATAGCTCTGGACACGGGCGACCCCAATGTCTCTGGGCCCTCGCCACGCCCACCTCTCTCTGTAACTCTCTCCAGACCTCTCTCTCCTCTCGCGCCTCTTTCGTCACCAACGTGGTCACTACTCCACTCCTCTGAGGACGAGGCCGAGGAGGTGGCTCTACGGAAGGCTCTGCTGGCGGAACTTCCCCACTCCTCGGACCTCTTTGATCCTCCTCTCTCGTCCGTTTCGCATGACATTCCGATCACTACAGCGGTGGCTGCCTCAGCGCCCGCACCCGGTCCCTCCCCTCTGGGAGCCCGGAGACGCACCCCACTTAGTGCTCTTTCGGTCCACACCACCAACGCGGCTGCGGCCCTGACGCCCGCACCCGGTCCCTCCCATCTGGAGGCCCGGAGACAAACAGCCTCTGGCCCTCTCTCGGTCCACACGGCGACTGCTGCCACGACGCCCGCATCCGGTTCCTCCTTACTGGGGGCCTGGGGACTGACTCCATTCAATGCCGCGCCTTCCACACGAGCAGCCGACACAACTACCGCCGCGCCACAGCTATCACTGTACACCAGACACGAACACAACGGGAACAAGGGCGGTTGGAGCCTGGTCCCTGGTAGACAGACCATAATAATGGGTGACTCTAATCTCCATCGTCTCCCTGCCGTTAACATCGACACAGTGCAGGTTGACTGTTACCCAGGGGCCAGGCTCTACCATGCGATCAACATCCTCGCCAAAATCTCTGTCCCTGCACTGCACGTTAAACGGGTCATCTTGGCTTTTGGACTTAACAACCGGAACTTGGGCATCGACACCTCTACCAAACAGGCCATGACAATGTTCACCAAGGCCACTGCAGCTTTTCCGCACGCCTCTATCTCTATCCCGCTAATCAACACCTCTCCGGACCTGCCGGCGCTCGAAAAAGAAACAATCTCTAGCCTCAACCGTTACCTGGCCGCACATGTGCCCATCATTCCACTGCTACCTGCCGCGTCCTTCAGTACCGGCAGAGACAAAATTCACTGGACGACTCCCACGGCTACGGCCATGCGCGCGCACTGGCTAAACTATTTAAACTGAGTGGACCCTCTGACCAAGCCCAGGGGGAGAGGAAGGGCCTGATCAACCTTTCTTCTTACTTTAGACCCACGTTAGCGCAGCGCAGCCTCTTAGTTAGAGGCCTATCTTTTGTTCCCACTCTCAATATTGCCGCGGGCGGCAGAAATCGTTTGTGTCTCGAGATAGCCAATTATCACCGCAGAGTTAAACTGGCCACCTATTTTGAAGAAAGAGAACCTGTTAATATAACAGAGCGTCCACGTTTCTTCCCCAAGTCACGTTGGACTCCCAAGGACAGCCAGTTACCTCCCGTGATACCGGCGTTGGTGAGGGCAGACCTACACTCGGTGGACTCCCTCCCCAACCTGGACGCTGAAGCCCTGAACCTCACTAGTGAGGAGGTGGTGGCTTTGAGACAGCTGCGGGCGGACCCGCACCTTGTCCTTAAACCAGCAGATAAGGGCTCCGCGGTGGTTATCATGGACCGAGAACTCTACGTACAAGAAGCAGAGAGACAACTCAATATGCCAGAATACTACCGCAGATTAGACGAACCTTTGTTCACCACCACGGCCCGCGAGATCGATCGGATTCTCATGAGCCTGGTGAGACTGGGCTATCTCGCACCCAGACAAAGGTTATATTTGACGGGGGAGGGAGAGCCCAAACCTAGGAAGTTCTACCTCCTACCTAAAATCCACAAGGATCCAGCTTCCTGGCCCCTCCCCTATCAGACCCCAGCAGGGAGACCGATTGTATCTGACTGCGGCAGTGAGACTTATGGCATAGCTGAGTATATTGACTCATTCCTCAACCCGCTGTCCAACCAACACCCTAGCTATGTCAAGGACACGTATGACTTCATAGCCAAGGTTAGGGCCGCGAGACTCAATGAGAATGACCTGCTTTTCTCGATGGATGTAGACAGCCTGTACACCAACATAGAGGCACCTGAGGGGTTGAGAGCAGTTCAACAGATGCTTACACTGAACCCGGCGGAGGGCCGCCCGGACAGGTATATTATGCAGCTGCTTGAACTCGCACTCACTAAAAACGACTTTGAGTTCAACGGTAAATATTACCTCCAACTCAAAGGCGTTGCTATGGGGAAGAAGTTTGCCCCCGCATATGCGGATATCTATATGGCTATGTGGGAGGCAACGGTTCTCCCTAAGTGCCCTCTCCAACCTGCACACTACCTCAGATACTTAGATGACATCTGGGGAGTGTGGCCACACTCCAGGGAGGCCTTTACTGTGTTCGTGAACATCCTCAACTCTCACCACAACTCTATTAAGGTCAAATATGTACTCAGCGATAACAGCATGGATTTCCTGGACACCACGACCTTTAAAGGAGTGGATTTCCTTACATCCCATTGTCTAGACGTTAAGGTGTTTTTCAAGGAGACCGACACACACGCTCTACTGCACAGAGACAGCTACCACCCGAAACACACATTTCCTGGGGTAGTCAAGTCACAACTGCTACGATTCCACAGAATTTGCACACAGCACAGTGACTTCCTGGCGGCTAAGCAAACCCTTTACCAGGTCCTGGCCCAGAGAGGTTATCCACGCAGTCTCCTACGTCAGGTCTCTAGGACCTTTCTGGAAGTTACACCGCGTGATGACACACTCACTATCCCTCTGGTTACCACGTTCGGACGCCGTAACCGGCTCCTGAACCGCAGATTAAAACAGAATCTGTCGACACACCTGGGAGGCTCTGGCATACTGGAAGGGGCCACCCTCATCTCGGCTTACAAGAAAAACCGCAGCACTGGTGAATTTCTAGTCCACAGTGGCCTCAAACCACTCAACCAAATACCGCAGCCGACGCACACACACTTTTCACCCCTAACTGCAATTCACTGTCGAGCGCTCAAGGCCAGGCTTTCAGTAGCCACCCTGCCACCCTTGACTTGCAACGCAGTGTATGTGATCACGTGCAGTGCATGCGGCTTGCGTTATGTCGGTGAGACTGGGAATTCCCTCCAACAGCGCCTCACCCAACACCTCTACAACATTAACAACCACCGTGGTCTAGACACACACCTGGTCCCCCACTTCCTGAGACACGGAGCCGAATCTCTTAATATGAGCGGCCTGGAACACAACCCAGAGTGGAAGCGCAGACAGAGACAGGCCGGTGAGAGAAAATGGATATGGAGACTTTCCTCCCTATATCCTGAGGGCCTTAACGTCCGCACCTAAGTACATGACCTTAATCTAAATGGGACAACAAGTGTCACAGGGATAACTTCAATGCTTGGACCCTGGACTGATCACAACACTCCTACTCCCGTTTAACAACATTCTCAACCGTACACTACTACTGCCAACCTATTTGTAATCTGAGGAAGTTTACCTTGACCCCTTAGGGATCAGGACTCTAATAATGATTATTATGATAATAACAATGTCTAGACTTAAAACTCAGTTTCAACAATCAATAACTTTAGCATAATCTGGTGGTGTTTACTCTGTCCCTATCAGGACAGGGACCCTCAGGATAATAGTTCTTAGTAGCAATACTATGATGGTGGTGTTTACTCTGTCCCCATTGGGACAGGGACCCTTGGAAGAATAACTCCTATTATTAATAATAATAATATTATTATGATGGTGTTTACTCTGCCCCTAGGAGGACAGGGACCCTTAGCATAATATCTTCTATTACCAGTACTTGTTAACTAACACTTGTGATGTTGACCTTTGAACCTCGTGGGACTAAGGATCCGGATGAGATCCAACCTATTAACAACTATCCAAATCCTTATTATAATCCCAATGGTGTTTACCTTGACCCCCGGAGATCAAGGACCCTAAGATTTGGTATAACTATTACTTGGAATACTCACAATTGTTTAACACTGATGATGTTCACCACGATCCCCTCTGGGTCAGAACTCTGATAAGTTTCCAGTGGATGAACATTAACCAACACTCGGAGAACAGAAGAGGATTGAATTAATTCATTGTTTTTGCCGTCTATGGACTCTGCATCTGTCACAAAAGACCCTCCCCGCTATTTGAGGAACTATAAGAAACCTTCGATTTTTACACATTAGGACCCCCTATACTCTGATTTTCTCAGTACAACTCTTAGCTGCGGGACTCTTGAATCCGTACTGAGGGACCTCTCTGACTCTGAGCATGCTCCCGCATTGACCCTGCTACCTGAACATGTCAAGTGGATACGGAGACGGCCATCCATGTGCTCGACCTATACTTATATATTATGCATTGTTTCTTGTTGTATGTTTATATATTACTATCCCCCTGGGTACTCTTCACTCACCCTGTGTCGAGTGGCGAGCGCTTCAGGGGTTACCCGGCCTGGGTTCCCCTCGGGGTTCCTGGAGGGGCTCAGCCCCTGTTCGGATGTGGTGGATGACTCAGCATTGGCATAGCGTGTGCCTCAGTCCTGAGCCTAAGTGGGTCGAAGTACCGAACTACTGGGCTCGGGGGATTTTCAGACGTCAAACCTAACCCGCCGGAGCATACAAGGCTGTGATCTGAATCCACATCAGGATGCCACCAATTTACCTGCCTGTTATATTGGGACCACTAACTTGTTCGCACCGTCTCCCTCCACTAGCGATCCAACCCTTTCATGCAACACCTCCTAGCTGGGCACGGGGATATGCCCCTCTAATTTGTGCATGGCAGATCTCCAGTCAGAGACATGGAACTAGATGTGCTGAGACTTCCGTTGGGACACATTTTTGGAGATGGGACCGGCCGCACACTGGGTTGATGTGGCGAGGGTACTGGTTTTATATGATGTACCCGCATGTGATTAAAACTCGCAGCCATGTACATTGCTTCTCCTGATTCTCGCGGTGTGACTAGAGACCTACCGGGCGGGCCTTCGCTCTTTTTCACGAGGAACCCAGGTTATGTATCAGAACGTCGCATTTTGGGTCCATCTCACGCCGTTTAGCATGCTTAGCTTAGCATTGTTAGCCTAGCCCGACGCGTTATTCGGTAGGTTTAACATGACCCACACGTTTTTTGCTTACTTAGACGTTTTTGTTAGCTTAGCATAACCTAGCTTAGCCTAGCTTAGCATTATTAGCCTTTACCCAATTCGCTACTTTGCATGTTAGTTATGATCTATATCGTTTTTTGACCAATCTAGACGGTTTTTGTTAACTTAGCCTAGCTTAGCATTGTTAGCCTTTACCCAACTCACTAATTTGCATGTTAGACATGGTCTATATCGGTTTTTGACCAAATTGGATGGTTTTTGTTAGCTTAGCCTAGCTTAGCATTGTTAGCCTAACCTAGCTTTGTTAGCCTAGCCCCTCAATTTCTGCCGCTTAGCGTTTGTCCACACGGTTCACGTCGTTTAGATTGGTTTTGTTAGCTTAACCCTACTTAGCATTGTTAGCCTAACCTGACCTCATATTAGAAATCCAGTGGTTCGGGTTAGTTCAGCACTTTGCTCACGCTTTTGAGGCTCCCGTACCTGGTTCCTACTTATATAAGCCCCTAGGTTAGCCGAGCCCCCCTTCACTGGGGCGCTCTACTCCTGGTGGGCACTCTAGTCAGTTACCTTCAACCCGAGGCCTATCATCTCCGTCTCTCTGGTGTCCCTCCCTGCAACCAGGTTTAGTGGGGACACCCACACGCTAGTTGGGACTTGGGGCTCTCTCACATCATGGAGTGTGATCCCTCTCCCTGTGTTTAGTTTGGTTTTTTGAGTACCCGGACACCGTCACCTCTATCAGGGTTCGCCTCCCCTGGATACACTTAGGTGCTCTGACTGGGACCCCCCATTCTCTACCTGATCTGGATGGTATCGCCTGTTAGACACAAATAAATCTGATGTGGAGCCTTCTGGGAGAAGATACAATACACTTGTTTTGGATTTAAAGACCTCCATTGATCGCGTACGCGCGTCTGGACTTCTCCTCCAGACCTGGGTCCACAATACAAACTGTCCCTAATGTCCCCTGCATTCACAACATTCTCACCTAGAAGACCGTGGATGTGTTGGCTGGGGCTTCGACTAATTGACCTTACCAGCTCGCACAGTGGGGGGACCGCTTAGGGGGTGTGGATTTAGTATGGAGCCAGAATGGCCCCCATCAGACTGTCCGTGGAATGGTAGACCTTCCTACTCAGCCTGCCACAGCCGGTGGCCTTTGATTAGCGGGATATTTTCCCTCTAGCCTTTAGCCCGATTCCCCTTAAGCAGCCTCCTATCCTTATCTTACTACCATGAATGGACCTAGGTGGTGTTGCATGACGCTCGGCTCCTGGTTCAGCTGGCCTCCTCGGCCAATCACCCACCGGGAGCCTCCTGACGCCCAATGGCATAGTCAGAGGACATGGCTCAACAGCAGCAAGTCAACCTAGCATGCGGAAGCCACTACTCAGAGTTTATTCACATCTAATAGCCTACGTATTTCTAGTTTTTGCTCTCCTTATTTGGATTCACATCCACGGACACTGAGGCCTGGACCGGTACTAAGGGCTATCACCGTGTGTTGGCCACCTGGGGATGTTCCTTTTATACATTCCCTCACTCCCACACGTGACGATGGAGCCCCCACCGCGTCACCCCCCTCACCACATGTGGAGAAGAATGAAGTGGACGCTACGGCCTGTATTCTCACAATACACATCCCTGTACAACTGCAGAGGTTGTGACCAGGTGACATCTACCCACAGAGGTGATTTTACCTGTGGCTGTGCCATTAGGTTTCCTGTGGAGTGGCGCCCTCACGCCTATTTTGTGTTTACACACCACTCTATGTGGTCATCTTCCTGGAGGGATTACACTGGAGACCAAGAAAAAGTGGATGCCACGGCCTGTACTCTCCAAATACACATCCCTGTACGGCTACAGAAGTTGTGACCAGGTGACATCTACCCACAGAGCTGTTTTTACCTGTGGCTATGCCATTAGGTTACCTGTGGAGTGGCGCCTTGACGCCTACTTTGTGTATACACACCACCTTTTGTGGTCATCTTCCTGGAGGGATTACGCTGGAGATCACCATATAGACTGGACCACATTTTTTCACACACATATGGATTTAGGCCTACTCTCTACTCTAGGAATCTAGACTGTTCTGTCCATTGAGGCCTAGGCCGGTGTCTTGATGAGTATCTTGTTCACTGGCTAATACCATAATCTCTGGACCACTTGGACTCACTGCGGGGCGTTTCACCCTCAGCGGTGATCTTGGTCTTGGGCCTTGTCATGGGGTTTTGGCCTTGGGTGACTGCCTGGGGTGGCTGTTGACATCAGGTATATCGGATGTGACCCTGGTGTCTTGCCTACCGGCTGTCATCTGTCAGGGCATGGATTAGGCACCATGGTCTGCATTGATGATTGGGGAATATCGGATGTGACCTCGACCACTTTGCGGACTCTGGTGGTCTGAGTTGTGTTGCTGTCCAGAGTAGGGATGTGCTTGTGTGACGTGGTTTCTCTGTGAGACGGCTGGCTCTAGGCCTCTGGATTATGTTGGTCGTGACCTCTATGGTGATTCTTAGTCTGAGAGCTGCTTTTATCACGTTTCTGCCACTGTTTTTTAGATACTTTGGCCATCCTTAGATTATCTTGGAGTCCTAATTTTACCTTGGAACGTTCTGGTTTTGCCTTTTATTCTAAGGGTTTATTATATAATATATTATATTATATTAATAGGGATAATATTAGTTTACTGTTTACTGCTAATGTGTAGTCCAGTCCCTTATTGCTGCTCAACATAATATTTTTTTCGCCTGTACCTACACCCTGTTGTAGAGACCACGGACGCGCAGGGGCTTCCCTGGGATTTCCTCTCAGTGACGTCACCGCAACAGGTCGTTCTTCTGCGGCAGCTATTTTTCACATAACGTAGCAGTGCAGACCGGTTCTACACCTGTGTAAAACGTGATTAGTTTTCCCCTACACTCTGAGGATTGTACCACTCTACTGCCTCTTGGTTTGGAATTTTTTCTCATCTCCAAGTCTCCGTTTTCTGCTACCGAACGGCGTTGCTAGTTTTGCAGTGTTTGTTTACATCGGACTTGGCTGCACGTCCCGGTTTGCCACGTCAATCACAGACCTTACACTCCAATGGCTAGTGACGTGATTTGGAGATCCCGCCCCTTGACGTCCTCTCTCCAAAAACTTTTTTCTTCACCGTCACTAATACTCCGGTATTAATAAGCCTGTGTGTTCGTTTGAGACTGTGACTGCCGACCGGAGCTGCGTGACCGTAAGACCATTTCCCACCCCTCAATAATAAGTTTTCTAACTTGCTTTTGCTATCCATAAATTGTTTATCTAGTTTTTTTATCGAATTATTAGCTTGTTTTGTGTCATATTCAGTACCATGCTCTGAACGCATGCGTGCTAGCGGACCTGTTGCTAATTAGCCCACTTGTTTTTTGCCCATAAACGCACCTGCTGCTACCACGCGCTGCAAGCATCCATCTTAGGATCTCCCATCTCATCTTCACTTCTCCATCTTCTGGGGCCATATGTAAGTTTTTCTTTCTAGTCTAGTTTGGTTGCTTGATTGATTTAATAGGGTGCATTTATTAATAACTTGGGCCTACCACCTCATACTCATACCCCACGCGTTTGCATGAACTGCTGATAGTGTGTGTGCATGCTTGTACTACATGTCTGTGTATATGTATGCATGGATATAATGTACTTTCTCTTTTCTTCCCTCTCCCTCCTCCCCCTCCCATTCCATGCTCACACATTCATTTCTGTGCATAAGCACACACACATAATCTTAGGCTTTGCTCACACACATACTCTCTCACACACTCACACACACATTCTGTCTCTCTCTCTCTACTATTCTCTACTGGTCTGTTCCGCTCTCTCTCTTTCTCTAGGCACACACACATTTTAGGCTTCTCTGTGCATTAAGCACTCACACATAAAGACAATCCCCCCCCCCCCCCCCCTCCTTCCACAGGTTTTTCTGGACCCCCTTTCACTAATCCTAACCCATGCTTCTTCTTTTACAGATCTTCTCCTCTCACTTAGCTTGTTCACCACCCTGAGTGTACACACATGCCTCGCACACACGCGCGCCCTCCCCCTCTCTCTCTCTCTCTCTCCCTCTCTACTCTTTTCCCTAGACAATAATTCTGAATACCGCTTCTGGTGGGCTGCCAGGAGGGCACCGGGGTGACCACCATCCTCCTTCTTTGGTGTAGCCTCGAGGTCCCCTGTCAGTCCGTAGCCTAGGATGGCCCTGGTTCCTGCTCATGTTTTATTTCCGTCACCTGACGAGTCCTGGGAGAGGACGAAACCGGTCGTGGCCAGTTAGGACCCTGTATATCCCTGCTTAATTTCTGGCATGGGCCCGGCAGGAGGCACCGCCCAGGGAATGGAGTCCTACGTTTTTGACTACAACTTTTATTTGCTCTAACAGGAGCGCCTCTCTCTATATCTCTCTCACCCCACTCCCACCACTATTGTCTGCATGGCTTTATCTTCATCGCACTCATGTGCGGTGAGGACAGGGCTATGACACTCATGTATCTTGTTTATTAACCCCCTCCTTCCACAGCCCTGCATTACCTTGGGGTCCTCCCCACATCTGCACCCGGGATTGGTATAGATTCTTAACTTTCCAGGTAGAACCTTTTTTAGCTTCTCAGATTAAGTTAGCTGCCCGGTCAAGGTAGGACACGCACTCACCCACAATGCACCCATACACCTCCACCCATTAGATGCATCTCAATCTCTCCTCCCACGTTCTTTAACCTTCACCTACTAATTTAGACCGAATCCTCTCGTCTCGTGGTTCGCATCAGTATACGCCGTTCCTTATTATAATAATGATTAGTATCCTCTAGGACGCCCACTCATACGTTTGCCCCCTGTTTTATTCTCTCGTTTGATAGTATGTCTGGAATTGACCGCCACTATGAGAGGGATCCTCGCCAGGCGCACGACCCCTACTGCAACCCAAACTCCTACTGGGGGGCTGTCTCCCACCCCTCCGCTCCCCCCTCCTCCTGGGAGTATGACCGCAGCACGGTCTGGGGACGCCCCCGTCTCCGGGATCCCCCTGGGCCCTACAGGGATCCACTGCCCTGGCAAGACAGTGGCACCACTAGAAGGGGGGCGTACTTTAGGGGTCCTTCTGACCCACCTCACGCTCCAGGCCCTGAACGTGGTTTCTCGTACGATTACAACCCTTACTTAGCTGACCACCAATATGCCCCTTCGCTGGGTAGAGCACGCCGCATCGACCTCTCTCCACATCAACGGGCCCCCGGGGCTACGCGCGAGGCTCAGGCCTTCCGTCTCTCACCTGGATTCCGACGTGCCCCCAGGGCAACACGCGGTTCCCCGGTCACACACTCCTCTCCAGGCTCCCGACGTGCCCCCAGGGCAACACGCGGGTCCCGTACCACACACCAGTTTGGGTCCCTACGTGCCCCCAGGGCAACACGAGGGACCCCCACTGCGGCCCCCGCAGCACACCCGATGGCCCGACGTGCCCCCAGGGCAACACGCGGGACCCCCGCTACGGCCCCTCCGGCGCATCCGGTGCCCCGACGTGCCCCCAGGGCAACACGCGGGGCACACACAACTGCTCCGACTCATCAGCCCCGACCTCGACGAAACACGGCACAGCCTGGGCCACTGGACTGGGCCTCCAGTGGCCCCGCTGTGACCCCCAAGCGTCGTAAGCGCGGTGGCCAACCCCACTCACCGGCGGAACGCCGCATCAGAAGACGTCTAGCCCGTGCACGCGCTCTCGCGGTCAACACCCTCGCACGGGCACGAGTCGGGGACGAGGACGCTAAAACTAGCTTCCCTCAGATCACCCCGACCACGCCCGTACAGGCAGCCACCAATGTGGCCATTCCGGATACTCCACCGGGCCTACGGCAAATGTCAGCCGACAGATACTCTGTTAATGCGCAACAGTCACGCCAGGTTTACGGTAGGCCTACAACTGAAGTAGGAAAAACCATCTGTAAATTAATAAAGACCGCACACCACCACGGGGAAGTCAGGGCATACGTTAGGGACGGCATACAGCCACCGGGGCTCCAGAATAAAATAAACGAACTGGCCACAATGTTCCGACCGTCGTCCCCGACACACGATAACTGGAGCCAACTCCAACAGATCTCGGAGAACTTCATTAGGGAGTCATACCAATCCCTTGAAGAACATTACGACAAAGTCTCAGGGGATCTCACACGTACTCTCAGGGTACGCTATACCACCTTCCGGAGTTGGCTGGATGCATGGGAACTAGGGGTTAGATGGGCCACTCGCGATCTGGGAAACTCTATCTCTCAAGCGACGATTCATCAAGCCAGGTCTTCTCTACCATGTAACGTCTTCTCCTCTTCCACTACTGACGCACCCTGGGCTCCTCCGGTTTCTGCGGCCAAACCCGCCAGACCCATGTTGACGCCCTCCATGGTTCCGCGCGCGCTGTTCGCCACGCCGCACCGACCCCGTGTGGAACCTTCGGCCACGATCACACGGGCGACCTTGGGTGCGGAGACTGAGGAGCCTCTGGCCCTCCCCGATCCTGATCACATCGGGGCTGCGGCCAGAACCCTCAGTCTCACTACACTGGCTTCGGCCCCTGTCCCGATGGACACCTCCGAAACTGCGGATCTGGAATGGAGCCAACTTGACACAACAGAGCTAGCTACGTTTTCCCCGCGGATGGCATCTCCTGTTGCCTTACGTACGCTACTGAGAGCACCTCTCGTCGGGGATAACGAACCCTCACTCACGGATCTAGCTATAGCTCTGGACACGGGCGACCCCAATGTCTCTGGGCCCTCGCCACGCCCACCTCTCTCTGTAACTCTCTCCAGACCTCTCTCTCCTCTCGCGCCTCTTTCGTCACCAACGTGGTCACTACTCCACTCCTCTGAGGACGAGGCCGAGGAGGTGGCTCTACGGAAGGCTCTGCTGGCGGAACTTCCCCACTCCTCGGACCTCTTTGATCCTCCTCTCTCGTCCGTTTCGCATGACATTCCGATCACTACAGCGGTGGCTGCCTCAGCGCCCGCACCCGGTCCCTCCCCTCTGGGAGCCCGGAGACGCACCCCACTTAGTGCTCTTTCGGTCCACACCACCAACGCGGCTGCGGCCCTGACGCCCGCACCCGGTCCCTCCCATCTGGAGGCCCGGAGACAAACAGCCTCTGGCCCTCTCTCGGTCCACACGGCGACTGCTGCCACGACGCCCGCATCCGGTTCCTCCTTACTGGGGGCCTGGGGACTGACTCCATTCAATGCCGCGCCTTCCACACGAGCAGCCGACACAACTACCGCCGCGCCACAGCTATCACTGTACACCAGACACGAACACAACGGGAACAAGGGCGGTTGGAGCCTGGTCCCTGGTAGACAGACCATAATAATGGGTGACTCTAATCTCCATCGTCTCCCTGCCGTTAACATCGACACAGTGCAGGTTGACTGTTACCCAGGGGCCAGGCTCTACCATGCGATCAACATCCTCGCCAAAATCTCTGTCCCTGCACTGCACGTTAAACGGGTCATCTTGGCTTTTGGACTTAACAACCGGAACTTGGGCATCGACACCTCTACCAAACAGGCCATGACAATGTTCACCAAGGCCACTGCAGCTTTTCCGCACGCCTCTATCTCTATCCCGCTAATCAACACCTCTCCGGACCTGCCGGCGCTCGAAAAAGAAACAATCTCTAGCCTCAACCGTTACCTGGCCGCACATGTGCCCATCATTCCACTGCTACCTGCCGCGTCCTTCAGTACCGGCAGAGACAAAATTCACTGGACGACTCCCACGGCTACGGCCATGCGCGCGCACTGGCTAAACTATTTAAACTGAGTGGACCCTCTGACCAAGCCCAGGGGGAGAGGAAGGGCCTGATCAACCTTTCTTCTTACTTTAGACCCACGTTAGCGCAGCGCAGCCTCTTAGTTAGAGGCCTATCTTTTGTTCCCACTCTCAATATTGCCGCGGGCGGCAGAAATCGTTTGTGTCTCGAGATAGCCAATTATCACCGCAGAGTTAAACTGGCCACCTATTTTGAAGAAAGAGAACCTGTTAATATAACAGAGCGTCCACGTTTCTTCCCCAAGTCACGTTGGACTCCCAAGGACAGCCAGTTACCTCCCGTGATACCGGCGTTGGTGAGGGCAGACCTACACTCGGTGGACTCCCTCCCCAACCTGGACGCTGAAGCCCTGAACCTCACTAGTGAGGAGGTGGTGGCTTTGAGACAGCTGCGGGCGGACCCGCACCTTGTCCTTAAACCAGCAGATAAGGGCTCCGCGGTGGTTATCATGGACCGAGAACTCTACGTACAAGAAGCAGAGAGACAACTCAATATGCCAGAATACTACCGCAGATTAGACGAACCTTTGTTCACCACCACGGCCCGCGAGATCGATCGGATTCTCATGAGCCTGGTGAGACTGGGCTATCTCGCACCCAGACAAAGGTTATATTTGACGGGGGAGGGAGAGCCCAAACCTAGGAAGTTCTACCTCCTACCTAAAATCCACAAGGATCCAGCTTCCTGGCCCCTCCCCTATCAGACCCCAGCAGGGAGACCGATTGTATCTGACTGCGGCAGTGAGACTTATGGCATAGCTGAGTATATTGACTCATTCCTCAACCCGCTGTCCAACCAACACCCTAGCTATGTCAAGGACACGTATGACTTCATAGCCAAGGTTAGGGCCGCGAGACTCAATGAGAATGACCTGCTTTTCTCGATGGATGTAGACAGCCTGTACACCAACATAGAGGCACCTGAGGGGTTGAGAGCAGTTCAACAGATGCTTACACTGAACCCGGCGGAGGGCCGCCCGGACAGGTATATTATGCAGCTGCTTGAACTCGCACTCACTAAAAACGACTTTGAGTTCAACGGTAAATATTACCTCCAACTCAAAGGCGTTGCTATGGGGAAGAAGTTTGCCCCCGCATATGCGGATATCTATATGGCTATGTGGGAGGCAACGGTTCTCCCTAAGTGCCCTCTCCAACCTGCACACTACCTCAGATACTTAGATGACATCTGGGGAGTGTGGCCACACTCCAGGGAGGCCTTTACTGTGTTCGTGAACATCCTCAACTCTCACCACAACTCTATTAAGGTCAAATATGTACTCAGCGATAACAGCATGGATTTCCTGGACACCACGACCTTTAAAGGAGTGGATTTCCTTACATCCCATTGTCTAGACGTTAAGGTGTTTTTCAAGGAGACCGACACACACGCTCTACTGCACAGAGACAGCTACCACCCGAAACACACATTTCCTGGGGTAGTCAAGTCACAACTGCTACGATTCCACAGAATTTGCACACAGCACAGTGACTTCCTGGCGGCTAAGCAAACCCTTTACCAGGTCCTGGCCCAGAGAGGTTATCCACGCAGTCTCCTACGTCAGGTCTCTAGGACCTTTCTGGAAGTTACACCGCGTGATGACACACTCACTATCCCTCTGGTTACCACGTTCGGACGCCGTAACCGGCTCCTGAACCGCAGATTAAAACAGAATCTGTCGACACACCTGGGAGGCTCTGGCATACTGGAAGGGGCCACCCTCATCTCGGCTTACAAGAAAAACCGCAGCACTGGTGAATTTCTAGTCCACAGTGGCCTCAAACCACTCAACCAAATACCGCAGCCGACGCACACACACTTTTCACCCCTAACTGCAATTCACTGTCGAGCGCTCAAGGCCAGGCTTTCAGTAGCCACCCTGCCACCCTTGACTTGCAACGCAGTGTATGTGATCACGTGCAGTGCATGCGGCTTGCGTTATGTCGGTGAGACTGGGAATTCCCTCCAACAGCGCCTCACCCAACACCTCTACAACATTAACAACCACCGTGGTCTAGACACACACCTGGTCCCCCACTTCCTGAGACACGGAGCCGAATCTCTTAATATGAGCGGCCTGGAACACAACCCAGAGTGGAAGCGCAGACAGAGACAGGCCGGTGAGAGAAAATGGATATGGAGACTTTCCTCCCTATATCCTGAGGGCCTTAACGTCCGCACCTAAGTACATGACCTTAATCTAAATGGGACAACAAGTGTCACAGGGATAACTTCAATGCTTGGACCCTGGACTGATCACAACACTCCTACTCCCGTTTAACAACATTCTCAACCGTACACTACTACTGCCAACCTATTTGTAATCTGAGGAAGTTTACCTTGACCCCTTAGGGATCAGGACTCTAATAATGATTATTATGATAATAACAATGTCTAGACTTAAAACTCAGTTTCAACAATCAATAACTTTAGCATAATCTGGTGGTGTTTACTCTGTCCCTATCAGGACAGGGACCCTCAGGATAATAGTTCTTAGTAGCAATACTATGATGGTGGTGTTTACTCTGTCCCCATTGGGACAGGGACCCTTGGAAGAATAACTCCTATTATTAATAATAATAATATTATTATGATGGTGTTTACTCTGCCCCTAGGAGGACAGGGACCCTTAGCATAATATCTTCTATTACCAGTACTTGTTAACTAACACTTGTGATGTTGACCTTTGAACCTCGTGGGACTAAGGATCCGGATGAGATCCAACCTATTAACAACTATCCAAATCCTTATTATAATCCCAATGGTGTTTACCTTGACCCCCGGAGATCAAGGACCCTAAGATTTGGTATAACTATTACTTGGAATACTCACAATTGTTTAACACTGATGATGTTCACCACGATCCCCTCTGGGTCAGAACTCTGATAAGTTTCCAGTGGATGAACATTAACCAACACTCGGAGAACAGAAGAGGATTGAATTAATTCATTGTTTTTGCCGTCTATGGACTCTGCATCTGTCACAAAAGACCCTCCCCGCTATTTGAGGAACTATAAGAAACCTTCGATTTTTACACATTAGGACCCCCTATACTCTGATTTTCTCAGTACAACTCTTAGCTGCGGGACTCTTGAATCCGTACTGAGGGACCTCTCTGACTCTGAGCATGCTCCCGCATTGACCCTGCTACCTGAACATGTCAAGTGGATACGGAGACGGCCATCCATGTGCTCGACCTATACTTATATATTATGCATTGTTTCTTGTTGTATGTTTATATATTACTATCCCCCTGGGTACTCTTCACTCACCCTGTGTCGAGTGGCGAGCGCTTCAGGGGTTACCCGGCCTGGGTTCCCCTCGGGGTTCCTGGAGGGGCTCAGCCCCTGTTCGGATGTGGTGGATGACTCAGCATTGGCATAGCGTGTGCCTCAGTCCTGAGCCTAAGTGGGTCGAAGTACCGAACTACTGGGCTCGGGGGATTTTCAGACGTCAAACCTAACCCGCCGGAGCATACAAGGCTGTGATCTGAATCCACATCAGGATGCCACCAATTTACCTGCCTGTTATATTGGGACCACTAACTTGTTCGCACCGTCTCCCTCCACTAGCGATCCAACCCTTTCATGCAACACCTCCTAGCTGGGCACGGGGATATGCCCCTCTAATTTGTGCATGGCAGATCTCCAGTCAGAGACATGGAACTAGATGTGCTGAGACTTCCGTTGGGACACATTTTTGGAGATGGGACCGGCCGCACACTGGGTTGATGTGGCGAGGGTACTGGTTTTATATGATGTACCCGCATGTGATTAAAACTCGCAGCCATGTACATTGCTTCTCCTGATTCTCGCGGTGTGACTAGAGACCTACCGGGCGGGCCTTCGCTCTTTTTCACGAGGAACCCAGGTTATGTATCAGAACGTCGCATTTTGGGTCCATCTCACGCCGTTTAGCATGCTTAGCTTAGCATTGTTAGCCTAGCCCGACGCGTTATTCGGTAGGTTTAACATGACCCACACGTTTTTTGCTTACTTAGACGTTTTTGTTAGCTTAGCATAACCTAGCTTAGCCTAGCTTAGCATTATTAGCCTTTACCCAATTCGCTACTTTGCATGTTAGTTATGATCTATATCGTTTTTTGACCAATCTAGACGGTTTTTGTTAACTTAGCCTAGCTTAGCATTGTTAGCCTTTACCCAACTCACTAATTTGCATGTTAGACATGGTCTATATCGGTTTTTGACCAAATTGGATGGTTTTTGTTAGCTTAGCCTAGCTTAGCATTGTTAGCCTAACCTAGCTTTGTTAGCCTAGCCCCTCAATTTCTGCCGCTTAGCGTTTGTCCACACGGTTCACGTCGTTTAGATTGGTTTTGTTAGCTTAACCCTACTTAGCATTGTTAGCCTAACCTGACCTCATATTAGAAATCCAGTGGTTCGGGTTAGTTCAGCACTTTGCTCACGCTTTTGAGGCTCCCGTACCTGGTTCCTACTTATATAAGCCCCTAGGTTAGCCGAGCCCCCCTTCACTGGGGCGCTCTACTCCTGGTGGGCACTCTAGTCAGTTACCTTCAACCCGAGGCCTATCATCTCCGTCTCTCTGGTGTCCCTCCCTGCAACCAGGTTTAGTGGGGACACCCACACGCTAGTTGGGACTTGGGGCTCTCTCACATCATGGAGTGTGATCCCTCTCCCTGTGTTTAGTTTGGTTTTTTGAGTACCCGGACACCGTCACCTCTATCAGGGTTCGCCTCCCCTGGATACACTTAGGTGCTCTGACTGGGACCCCCCATTCTCTACCTGATCTGGATGGTATCGCCTGTTAGACACAAATAAATCTGATGTGGAGCCTTCTGGGAGAAGATACAATACACTTGTTTTGGATTTAAAGACCTCCATTGATCGCGTACGCGCGTCTGGACTTCTCCTCCAGACCTGGGTCCACAATACAAACTGTCCCTAATGTCCCCTGCATTCACAACATTCTCACCTAGAAGACCGTGGATGTGTTGGCTGGGGCTTCGACTAATTGACCTTACCAGCTCGCACAGTGGGGGGACCGCTTAGGGGGTGTGGATTTAGTATGGAGCCAGAATGGCCCCCATCAGACTGTCCGTGGAATGGTAGACCTTCCTACTCAGCCTGCCACAGCCGGTGGCCTTTGATTAGCGGGATATTTTCCCTTTAGCCTTTAGCCCGATTCCCCTTAAGCAGCATCCTATCCATAACTTACTACCATGAATGGACCTAGGTTGTGTTGCATGACGCTCGGCTCCTGGTTCAGCTGGCCTCCTCGGCCAATCACCCACCGGGAGCCGCCTGACGCCCAATGGCAGAGTCAGAGGACATGGCTCAACAGCAGCAAGTCAACCTAGCATGCGGAAGCCACTACTCAGAGTTTATTCACATCTAATAGCCTACGTATTTTTAGTTTTTGCTCTCCTTATTTGGATTCACATCCACGGACACTGAGGCCTGGACCGGTACTAAGGGCTATCACCGTGTGTTGGCCACCTGGGGATGTTCCTTTTATACGTTCCCTCACTCCCACACGTGACGATGGAGCCCCCACCGCGTCACCCCCTCACCACATGTGGAGAAGAATGAAGTGGATGCTACGGCCTGTATTCTCACAATACACATCCCTGTACAACTGCAGAGGTTGTGACCAGGTGACATCTACCCAAAGAGGTGATTTTACCTGTGGCTGTGCCATTAGGTTGCCTGTGGAGTGGCGCCCTCGCGCCTATTTTGTGTATATACACCACTCTATGTGGTCATCTTCCTGGAGGTATTACACTGGAGACCAAGAAAAAGTGTATGCCACGGCCTGTACTCTCCAAATACACATCCCTGTACAACTACAGAAGTTGTGACCAGGTGACATCTACCCACAGAGCTGTTTTTACCTGTGGCTATGCCATTAGGTTACCTGTGGAGTGGCGCCTTGACGCCTACTTTGTGTATACACACCACCTTTTGTGGTCATCTTCCTGGAGGGATTACGCTGGAGATCACCATATAGACTGGACCACATTTTTTCACACACATATGGATTTAGGCCTACTCTCTACTCTAGGAATCTAGACCGTTCTGTCCATTGAGGCCTAGGCCGGTGTCTTGATGAGTATCTTGTTCACTGGCTAATACCATAATCTCTGGACCACTTGGACTCACTGCGGGGCGTTTCACCCTCAGCGGTGATCTTGGTCTTGGGCCTTGTCATGGGGTTTTGGCCTTGGGTGACTGCCTGGGGTGGCTGTTGACATCAGGTATATCGGATGTGACCCTGGTGTCTTGCCTACCGGCTGTCATCTGTCAGGGCATGGATTAGGCACCATGGTCTGCATTGATGATTGGGGAATATCGGATGTGACCTCGACCACTTTGCGGACTCTGGTGGTCTGAGTTGTGTTGCTGTCCAGAGTAGGGATGTGCTTGTGTGACGTGGTTTCTCTGTGAGACGGCTGGCTCTAGGCCTCTGGATTATGTTGGTCGTGACCTCTATGGTGATTCTTAGTCTGAGAGCTGCTTTTATCACGTTTCTGCCACTGTTTTTTAGATACTTTGGCCATCCTTAGATTATCTTGGAGTCCTAATTTTACCTTGGAACGTTCTGGTTTTGCCTTTTATTCTAAGGGTTTATTATATAATATATTATATTATATTAATAGGGATAATATTAGTTTACTGTTTACTGCTAATGTGTAGTCCAGTCCCTTATTGCTGCTCAACATAATATTTTTTTCGCCTGTACCTACACCCTGTTGTAGAGACCACGGACGCGCAGGGGCTTCCCTGGGATTTCCTCTCAGTGACGTCACCGCAGCAGGTCGTTCTTCTGCGGCAGCTATTTTTCACATAACGTAGCAGTGCAGACCGGTTCTACACCTGTGTAAAACGTGATTCGTTTTCCCCTACACTCTGAGGATTGTACCACTCTACTGCCTCTTGGTTTGGAATTTTTTCTCATCTCCAAGTCTCCGTTTTCTGCTACCGAACGGCGTTGCTAGTTTTGCAGTGTTTGTTTACATCGGACTTGGCTGCACGTCCCGGTTTGCCACGTCAATCACAGACCTTACACTCCAATGGCTAGTGACGTGATTTGGAGATCCCGCCCCTTGACGTCCTCTCTCCAAAAACTTTTTTCTTCACCGTCACTAATACTCCGGTATTAATAAGCCTGTGTGTTCGTTTGAGACTGTGACTGCCGACCGGAGCTGCGTGACCGTAAGACCATTTCCCACCCCTCAATAATACGTTTTCTAACTTGCTTTTGCTATCCATAAATTGTTTATCTAGTTTTTTTATCGAATTATTAGCTTGTTTTGTGTCATATTCAGTACCATGCTCTGAACGCATGCGTGCTAGCGGACCTGTTGCTAATTAGCCCACTTGTTTTTTGCCCATAAACGCACCTGCTGCTACCACGCGCTGCAAGCATCCATCTTAGGATCTCCCATCTCATCTTCACTTCTCCATCTTCTGGGGCCATATGTAAGTTTTTCTTTCTAGTCTAGTTTGGTTGCTTGATTGATTTAATAGGGTGCATTTATTAATAACTTGGGCCTACCACCTCATACTCATACCCCACGCGTTTGCATGAACTGCTGATAGTGTGTGTGCATGCTTGTACTACATGTCTGTGTATATGTATGCATGGATATAATGTACTTTCTCTTTTCTTCCCTCTCCCTCCTCCCCCTCCCATTCCATGCTCACACATTCATTTCTGTGCATAAGCACACACACATAATCTTAGGCTTTGCTCACACACATACTCTCTCACACACTCACACACACATTCTGTCTCTCTCTCTCTACTATTCTCTACTGGTCTGTTCCGCTCTCTCTCTTTCTCTAGGCACACACACATTTTAGGCTTCTCTGTGCATTAAGCACTCACACATAAAGACAATCCCCCCCCCCCCCCCCCCTCCTTCCACAGGTTTTTCTGGACCCCCTTTCACTAATCCTAACCCATGCTTCTTCTTTTACAGATCTTCTCCTCTCACTTAGCTTGTTCACCACCCTGAGTGTACACACATGCCTCGCACACACGCGCGCCCTCCCCCTCTCTCTCTCTCTCTCTCCCTCTCTACTCTTTTCCCTAGACAATAATTCTGAATACCGCTTCTGGTGGGCTGCCAGGAGGGCACCGGGGTGACCACCATCCTCCTTCTTTGGTGTAGCCTCGAGGTCCCCTGTCAGTCCGTAGCCTAGGATGGCCCTGGTTCCTGCTCATGTTTTATTTCCGTCACCTGACGAGTCCTGGGAGAGGACGAAACCGGTCGTGGCCAGTTAGGACCCCGTATATCCCTGCTTAATTTCTGGCATGGGCCCGGCAGGAGGCACCGCCCAGGGAATGGAGTCCTGCGTTTTTGACTACAACTTTTATTTGCTCTAACAGGAGCGCCTCTCTCTATATCTCTCTCACCCCACTCCCACCACTATTGTCTGCATGGCTTTATCTTCATCGCACTCATGTGCAGTGAGGACAGGGCTATGACACTCATGTATCTTGTTTATTAACCCCTTCCTTCCACAGCCCTGCATTTCCTTGGGGTCCTCCCCACATCTGCACCCGGGATTGGTATAGATTCTTAACTTTCCAGGTAGAACCTTTTTTAGCTTTTCAGATTAAGTTAGCTACCCGGTCAAGGTAGGACACGCACTCACACACTCAATTGCACCTTATATGTCCACACAGGCCCTTTATTTAATTTCTATCCCTCCTGCGTTCCTCGTGTACTCCCCCCAGACGCCGGCATGTTGCTCCCTCTTTTGCCCTTCTCCGCGTACCTTAACCCAACCGTCACCATCCCATAGGCTGGCCTACTGTGACTTAATGGGGTAGGATAGCCCCCCTGTCACTTACCCTAACCCCAACCTGGGAGGGTCTACGCCTAAAACTTAACCGAAAGGCTGACCTACTGTGACTTAATGGGGTAGGATAGCCCCCCTGTCACTTATCCTAACCCCAACCTGGGAGGGTCTACGCCTAAAACTCAACCGGAAGGCTTACCTTCTGTGACTTAATGGGGTAGGATAACCCCCCTGTCACTTATCCTAACCCCAACCTGGGAGGGCCTACGCCTAAAACTTAACCAGACGACTAACCTACTGTGACTTAATGGGGTGGGATAGCCCCCCTGTCACTTATCCTAACCCCAACCTGGGGGGGTCTACGCCTAAAACTTAACCGTTGCTTCCCCCCAGTGGTTTTATCTCTGATTACTGGGCCACCTCACTGGGCCACCTCACTGGGTCACCTGTCCTAACCCCAACCAGTGAGAGTTCACACCTAAACGGGTCGAAGCACGAAACTGCTGGGCTCGGGTGATCATCAGACATCAAACCTATTTATAATCTGAGGATGTGTACCTTGACCCCTTGGGGATCGGGACTCTTAAGGATTGATACCATAATTGGAATAATAACTCGGTTTCAAACACTTTATGACTTTTATATACTCTGATGGTGTTTACTTTGTCCCCCAGGTGGACAGAGACCCTCCAGATATTAACTTCTACTAACAACAAGGGACCTTTCTGACTCTGAGCATGCTCCCGCATTGACCCTGCTACCTGAACATGTCAAGTGGATACGGAGACGGCCATCCATGTGCTCGACCTATACTTATATATTATGCATTGTTTCTTGTTGTATGTTTATATATTACTATCCCCCTGAGTGCTCCTCACTCACCCTGTGTCGAGTGGCGAGCGCTTCAGGTGTTACCCGGCCTGGGTTCCCCTCGGGGTTCCTGGAGGGGCCTAGCCCCTGTTCGGATGTGGTGGATGACTCAGCATTGGCATAGCGTGTGCCTCAGTCCTGAGCCTAAGTGGGTCGAAGTACCGAACTACTGGGCTCGGGGGATTTTCAGACATTAAACCTAACCCGCCGGAGCATACAAGGCTGTGATCTGAATCCACATCAGGATGCCACCAATTTACTTGCTTGTTATATTGGGACCACTGACTTGTTCGCACCGTCTCCCTCCACTAGCGATTCAACCCTTTCATGCAACACTTCCTAGCTGGGCACGGGGATATGCCCCTCTAATTTGTGCATGGCAGATCTCCAGTCAGAGACACGGAACTAGATGTGCTGAGACTTCCGTTGGGACATATTTTTGGAGTTGAGACCGGCCGCGCACTGGGTTGATGTGGCGAGGGTACTGGTTTTATATGATTTACCCGCATGTGACTAAACATCACAGCCATGTACGTTGCTTCTCCTGATTCTCGCGGTGTGACTAGGGACCTACCGGGCGGGCCTGCGCTCTTTTTTACGAGGAACCCAGGTTATATATTAGAACGTCGTATTTTGGGTCCGCCTTGCGCCATTTAGCATATTTAGCTTAGCTTAGCATTGTTAGCCTAGCCCGATGCGTTATTCGGTAGGTTTGACATGACCCACACGTTTTTTACTTATTTAGACGTTTTTGTTAGCTTAGCATAACCTAGCTTAGCCTAGCTTAGCATTGTTAGCCTTTACCCAATTCGCTATTTTGCATGTTAGTTATGATCTATATTCTTTTTCTGACCAATTTAGACGGTTTTTTGTTAGCCTAGCCTAGCATTGTTAGCATTTACCCAACCCGCTAATTTGCATATTAGTTATGATCTATATCGTTTTTTGACCTATCTGGACGGTTTTTGTTAGCTTAGCCTAGCTTAGCATTGTTAGCCTAACTCAGCTTTGTTAGCCTAGCCCTTCAGATGCTGCCGTTTCGCATTTTTTCACACGGTTCACGTCATCTAGACTGGTATTGTTAGCTTAGCCTAAATTAGTATGGTTGGCCTAACCTGGCCTCATACTAGTAATCTAGGGGTTCGGTTTAGTTCAGCACTTCGCTCACGGTTTTGAGGCTCCCATACCTGGTTCCTACTTATATAAGCCCCTAGGTTAGCCGAGCCCCCCTTCACTGGGGCGCTCCACTCCTGGTGGGCACTCTAGTCAGTTACCTTCAACCCCAGGCCTATCAACTCCGTCTCTCTGGTGTCCCTCCCTGCAACCAGGTTTAGTGGGGACACCCACACGCTAGTTGGGACTTGGGGCTCTCTCACATCATGGAGTGTGATCCCCCTCCCTGTGTTCAGTTTGGTTTTTTGAGTACCCGGCCATCGTCACCTCTATCAGGGTTCGCCTCCCCTGGATACACTTAGGTGCTCTGACTGGGACCCCCCATCCTCTACCTGACTTGGATTGTATCGCCTATTAGACACAAATAAATCTGATGTGGAGCCTTCTGGGAGAAGATACAATACACTTGTTTTGGATTTAAAGACCTCCATTGATCGCGTACGCGCGTCTGGACTTCTCCTCCAGACCTGGGTCCATAATACAAACTGTCCCTAATGTCCCCTGCATTCACAACAACATTCTCACCTAGAAGACCGTGGATGTGTTGGCTGGGGCTTCGACTAATTGACCTTACCAGCTCGCACAGTGGGGGGACCGCTTAGGGGGTTTGGATTTAGTATGGAGCCAGAATGGCCCCCATCAGACTGTCCGTGGAATGGTAGACCTTCCTACTCAGCCTGCCACAGCCGGTGGCCTTTGATTAGCTGGATATTTTCCCTTTAGCCTTTAGCCCGATTCCCCTTAAGCAGCATCCTATCCATAACTTACTACCATGAATGGACCTAGGTTGTGTTGCATGACGCTCGGCTCCTGGTTCAGCTGGCCTCCTCGGCCAATCACCCACCGGGAGCCGCCTGACGCCCAATGGCAGAGTCAGAGGACATGGCTCAACAGCAGCAAGTCAACCTAGCATGCGGAAGCCACTACTCAGAGTTTATTCACATCTAATAGCCTACGTATTTTTAGTTTTTGCTCTCCTTATTTGGATTCACATCCACGGACACTGAGGCCTGGACCGGTACTAAGGGCTATCACCGTGTGTTGGCCACCTGGGGATGTTCCTTTTATACGTTCCCTCACTCCCACACGTGACGATGGAGCCCCCACCGCGTCACCCCCTCACCACATGTGGAGAAGAATGAAGTGGATGCTACGGCCTGTATTCTCACAATACACATCCCTGTACAACTGCAGAGGTTGTGACCAGGTGACATCTACCCAAAGAGGTGATTTTACCTGTGGCTGTGCCATTAGGTTGCCTGTGGAGTGGCGCCCTCGCGCCTATTTTGTGTATATACACCACTCTATGTGGTCATCTTCCTGGAGGTATTACACTGGAGACCAAGAAAAAGTGTATGCCACGGCCTGTACTCTCCAAATACACATCCCTGTACAACTACAGAAGTTGTGACCAGGTGACATCTACCCACAGAGCTGTTTTTACCTGTGGCTATGCCATTAGGTTACCTGTGGAGTGGCGCCTTGACGCCTACTTTGTGTATACACACCACCTTTTGTGGTCATCTTCCTGGAGGGATTACGCTGGAGATCACCATATAGACTGGACCACATTTTTTCACACACATATGGATTTAGGCCTACTCTCTACTCTAGGAATCTAGACCGTTCTGTCCATTGAGGCCTAGGCCGGTGTCTTGATGAGTATCTTGTTCACTGGCTAATACCATAATCTCTGGACCACTTGGACTCACTGCGGGGCGTTTCACCCTCAGCGGTGATCTTGGTCTTGGGCCTTGTCATGGGGTTTTGGCCTTGGGTGACTGCCTGGGGTGGCTGTTGACATCAGGTATATCGGATGTGACCCTGGTGTCTTGCCTACCGGCTGTCATCTGTCAGGGCATGGATTAGGCACCATGGTCTGCATTGATGATTGGGGAATATCGGATGTGACCTCGACCACTTTGCGGACTCTGGTGGTCTGAGTTGTGTTGCTGTCCAGAGTAGGGATGTGCTTGTGTGACGTGGTTTCTCTGTGAGACGGCTGGCTCTAGGCCTCTGGATTATGTTGGTCGTGACCTCTATGGTGATTCTTAGTCTGAGAGCTGCTTTTATCACGTTTCTGCCACTGTTTTTTAGATACTTTGGCCATCCTTAGATTATCTTGGAGTCCTAATTTTACCTTGGAACGTTCTGGTTTTGCCTTTTATTCTAAGGGTTTATTATATAATATATTATATTATATTAATAGGGATAATATTAGTTTACTGTTTACTGCTAATGTGTAGTCCAGTCCCTTATTGCTGCTCAACATAATATTTTTTTCGCCTGTACCTACACCCTGTTGTAGAGACCACGGACGCGCAGGGGCTTCCCTGGGATTTCCTCTCAGTGACGTCACCGCAGCAGGTCGTTCTTCTGCGGCAGCTATTTTTCACATAACGTAGCAGTGCAGACCGGTTCTACACCTGTGTAAAACGTGATTCGTTTTCCCCTACACTCTGAGGATTGTACCACTCTACTGCCTCTTGGTTTGGAATTTTTTCTCATCTCCAAGTCTCCGTTTTCTGCTACCGAACGGCGTTGCTAGTTTTGCAGTGTTTGTTTACATCGGACTTGGCTGCACGTCCCGGTTTGCCACGTCAATCACAGACCTTACACTCCAATGGCTAGTGACGTGATTTGGAGATCCCGCCCCTTGACGTCCTCTCTCCAAAAACTTTTTTCTTCACCGTCACTAATACTCCGGTATTAATAAGCCTGTGTGTTCGTTTGAGACTGTGACTGCCGACCGGAGCTGCGTGACCGTAAGACCATTTCCCACCCCTCAATAATACGTTTTCTAACTTGCTTTTGCTATCCATAAATTGTTTATCTAGTTTTTTTATCGAATTATTAGCTTGTTTTGTGTCATATTCAGTACCATGCTCTGAACGCATGCGTGCTAGCGGACCTGTTGCTAATTAGCCCACTTGTTTTTTGCCCATAAACGCACCTGCTGCTACCACGCGCTGCAAGCATCCATCTTAGGATCTCCCATCTCATCTTCACTTCTCCATCTTCTGGGGCCATATGTAAGTTTTTCTTTCTAGTCTAGTTTGGTTGCTTGATTGATTTAATAGGGTGCATTTATTAATAACTTGGGCCTACCACCTCATACTCATACCCCACGCGTTTGCATGAACTGCTGATAGTGTGTGTGCATGCTTGTACTACATGTCTGTGTATATGTATGCATGGATATAATGTACTTTCTCTTTTCTTCCCTCTCCCTCCTCCCCCTCCCATTCCATGCTCACACATTCATTTCTGTGCATAAGCACACACACATAATCTTAGGCTTTGCTCACACACATACTCTCTCACACACTCACACACACATTCTGTCTCTCTCTCTCTACTATTCTCTACTGGTCTGTTCCGCTCTCTCTCTTTCTCTAGGCACACACACATTTTAGGCTTCTCTGTGCATTAAGCACTCACACATAAAGACAATCCCCCCCCCCCCCCCCCCTCCTTCCACAGGTTTTTCTGGACCCCCTTTCACTAATCCTAACCCATGCTTCTTCTTTTACAGATCTTCTCCTCTCACTTAGCTTGTTCACCACCCTGAGTGTACACACATGCCTCGCACACACGCGCGCCCTCCCCCTCTCTCTCTCTCTCTCTCCCTCTCTACTCTTTTCCCTAGACAATAATTCTGAATACCGCTTCTGGTGGGCTGCCAGGAGGGCACCGGGGTGACCACCATCCTCCTTCTTTGGTGTAGCCTCGAGGTCCCCTGTCAGTCCGTAGCCTAGGATGGCCCTGGTTCCTGCTCATGTTTTATTTCCGTCACCTGACGAGTCCTGGGAGAGGACGAAACCGGTCGTGGCCAGTTAGGACCCCGTATATCCCTGCTTAATTTCTGGCATGGGCCCGGCAGGAGGCACCGCCCAGGGAATGGAGTCCTGCGTTTTTGACTACAACTTTTATTTGCTCTAACAGGAGCGCCTCTCTCTATATCTCTCTCACCCCACTCCCACCACTATTGTCTGCATGGCTTTATCTTCATCGCACTCATGTGCAGTGAGGACAGGGCTATGACACTCATGTATCTTGTTTATTAACCCCTTCCTTCCACAGCCCTGCATTTCCTTGGGGTCCTCCCCACATCTGCACCCGGGATTGGTATAGATTCTTAACTTTCCAGGTAGAACCTTTTTTAGCTTTTCAGATTAAGTTAGCTACCCGGTCAAGGTAGGACACGCACTCACACACTCAATTGCACCTTATATGTCCACACAGGCCCTTTATTTAATTTCTATCCCTCCTGCGTTCCTCGTGTACTCCCCCCAGACGCCGGCATGTTGCTCCCTCTTTTGCCCTTCTCCGCGTACCTTAACCCAACCGTCACCATCCCATAGGCTGGCCTACTGTGACTTAATGGGGTAGGATAGCCCCCCTGTCACTTACCCTAACCCCAACCTGGGAGGGTCTACGCCTAAAACTTAACCGAAAGGCTGACCTACTGTGACTTAATGGGGTAGGATAGCCCCCCTGTCACTTATCCTAACCCCAACCTGGGAGGGTCTACGCCTAAAACTCAACCGGAAGGCTTACCTTCTGTGACTTAATGGGGTAGGATAACCCCCCTGTCACTTATCCTAACCCCAACCTGGGAGGGCCTACGCCTAAAACTTAACCAGACGACTAACCTACTGTGACTTAATGGGGTGGGATAGCCCCCCTGTCACTTATCCTAACCCCAACCTGGGGGGGTCTACGCCTAAAACTTAACCGTTGCTTCCCCCCAGTGGTTTTATCTCTGATTACTGGGCCACCTCACTGGGCCACCTCACTGGGTCACCTGTCCTAACCCCAACCAGTGAGAGTTCACACCTAAACGGGTCGAAGCACGAAACTGCTGGGCTCGGGTGATCATCAGACATCAAACCTATTTATAATCTGAGGATGTGTACCTTGACCCCTTGGGGATCGGGACTCTTAAGGATTGATACCATAATTGGAATAATAACTCGGTTTCAAACACTTTATGACTTTTATATACTCTGATGGTGTTTACTTTGTCCCCCAGGTGGACAGAGACCCTCCAGATATTAACTTCTACTAACAACAAGGGACCTTTCTGACTCTGAGCATGCTCCCGCATTGACCCTGCTACCTGAACATGTCAAGTGGATACGGAGACGGCCATCCATGTGCTCGACCTATACTTATATATTATGCATTGTTTCTTGTTGTATGTTTATATATTACTATCCCCCTGAGTGCTCCTCACTCACCCTGTGTCGAGTGGCGAGCGCTTCAGGTGTTACCCGGCCTGGGTTCCCCTCGGGGTTCCTGGAGGGGCCTAGCCCCTGTTCGGATGTGGTGGATGACTCAGCATTGGCATAGCGTGTGCCTCAGTCCTGAGCCTAAGTGGGTCGAAGTACCGAACTACTGGGCTCGGGGGATTTTCAGACATTAAACCTAACCCGCCGGAGCATACAAGGCTGTGATCTGAATCCACATCAGGATGCCACCAATTTACTTGCTTGTTATATTGGGACCACTGACTTGTTCGCACCGTCTCCCTCCACTAGCGATTCAACCCTTTCATGCAACACTTCCTAGCTGGGCACGGGGATATGCCCCTCTAATTTGTGCATGGCAGATCTCCAGTCAGAGACACGGAACTAGATGTGCTGAGACTTCCGTTGGGACATATTTTTGGAGTTGAGACCGGCCGCGCACTGGGTTGATGTGGCGAGGGTACTGGTTTTATATGATTTACCCGCATGTGACTAAACATCACAGCCATGTACGTTGCTTCTCCTGATTCTCGCGGTGTGACTAGGGACCTACCGGGCGGGCCTGCGCTCTTTTTTACGAGGAACCCAGGTTATATATTAGAACGTCGTATTTTGGGTCCGCCTTGCGCCATTTAGCATATTTAGCTTAGCTTAGCATTGTTAGCCTAGCCCGATGCGTTATTCGGTAGGTTTGACATGACCCACACGTTTTTTACTTATTTAGACGTTTTTGTTAGCTTAGCATAACCTAGCTTAGCCTAGCTTAGCATTGTTAGCCTTTACCCAATTCGCTATTTTGCATGTTAGTTATGATCTATATTCTTTTTCTGACCAATTTAGACGGTTTTTTGTTAGCCTAGCCTAGCATTGTTAGCATTTACCCAACCCGCTAATTTGCATATTAGTTATGATCTATATCGTTTTTTGACCTATCTGGACGGTTTTTGTTAGCTTAGCCTAGCTTAGCATTGTTAGCCTAACTCAGCTTTGTTAGCCTAGCCCTTCAGATGCTGCCGTTTCGCATTTTTTCACACGGTTCACGTCATCTAGACTGGTATTGTTAGCTTAGCCTAAATTAGTATGGTTGGCCTAACCTGGCCTCATACTAGTAATCTAGGGGTTCGGTTTAGTTCAGCACTTCGCTCACGGTTTTGAGGCTCCCATACCTGGTTCCTACTTATATAAGCCCCTAGGTTAGCCGAGCCCCCCTTCACTGGGGCGCTCCACTCCTGGTGGGCACTCTAGTCAGTTACCTTCAACCCCAGGCCTATCAACTCCGTCTCTCTGGTGTCCCTCCCTGCAACCAGGTTTAGTGGGGACACCCACACGCTAGTTGGGACTTGGGGCTCTCTCACATCATGGAGTGTGATCCCCCTCCCTGTGTTCAGTTTGGTTTTTTGAGTACCCGGCCATCGTCACCTCTATCAGGGTTCGCCTCCCCTGGATACACTTAGGTGCTCTGACTGGGACCCCCCATCCTCTACCTGACTTGGATTGTATCGCCTATTAGACACAAATAAATCTGATGTGGAGCCTTCTGGGAGAAGATACAATACACTTGTTTTGGATTTAAAGACCTCCATTGATCGCGTACGCGCGTCTGGACTTCTCCTCCAGACCTGGGTCCATAATACAAACTGTCCCTAATGTCCCCTGCATTCACAACAACATTCTCACCTAGAAGACCGTGGATGTGTTGGCTGGGGCTTCGACTAATTGACCTTACCAGCTCGCACAGTGGGGGGACCGCTTAGGGGGTTTGGATTTAGTATGGAGCCAGAATGGCCCCCATCAGACTGTCCGTGGAATGGTAGACCTTCCTACTCAGCCTGCCACAGCCGGTGGCCTTTGATTAGCTGGATATTTTCCCTTTAGCCTTTAGCCCGATTCCCCTTAAGCAGCATCCTATCCATAACTTACTACCATGAATGGACCTAGGTTGTGTTGCATGACGCTCGGCTCCTGGTTCAGCTGGCCTCCTCGGCCAATCACCCACCGGGAGCCGCCTGACGCCCAATGGCAGAGTCAGAGGACATGGCTCAACAGCAGCAAGTCAACCTAGCATGCGGAAGCCACTACTCAGAGTTTATTCACATCTAATAGCCTACGTATTTTTAGTTTTTGCTCTCCTTATTTGGATTCACATCCACGGACACTGAGGCCTGGACCGGTACTAAGGGCTATCACCGTGTGTTGGCCACCTGGGGATGTTCCTTTTATACGTTCCCTCACTCCCACACGTGACGATGGAGCCCCCACCGCGTCACCCCCTCACCACATGTGGAGAAGAATGAAGTGGATGCTACGGCCTGTATTCTCACAATACACATCCCTGTACAACTGCAGAGGTTGTGACCAGGTGACATCTACCCAAAGAGGTGATTTTACCTGTGGCTGTGCCATTAGGTTGCCTGTGGAGTGGCGCCCTCGCGCCTATTTTGTGTATATACACCACTCTATGTGGTCATCTTCCTGGAGGTATTACACTGGAGACCAAGAAAAAGTGTATGCCACGGCCTGTACTCTCCAAATACACATCCCTGTACAACTACAGAAGTTGTGACCAGGTGACATCTACCCACAGAGCTGTTTTTACCTGTGGCTATGCCATTAGGTTACCTGTGGAGTGGCGCCTTGACGCCTACTTTGTGTATACACACCACCTTTTGTGGTCATCTTCCTGGAGGGATTACGCTGGAGATCACCATATAGACTGGACCACATTTTTTCACACACATATGGATTTAGGCCTACTCTCTACTCTAGGAATCTAGACCGTTCTGTCCATTGAGGCCTAGGCCGGTGTCTTGATGAGTATCTTGTTCACTGGCTAATACCATAATCTCTGGACCACTTGGACTCACTGCGGGGCGTTTCACCCTCAGCGGTGATCTTGGTCTTGGGCCTTGTCATGGGGTTTTGGCCTTGGGTGACTGCCTGGGGTGGCTGTTGACATCAGGTATATCGGATGTGACCCTGGTGTCTTGCCTACCGGCTGTCATCTGTCAGGGCATGGATTAGGCACCATGGTCTGCATTGATGATTGGGGAATATCGGATGTGACCTCGACCACTTTGCGGACTCTGGTGGTCTGAGTTGTGTTGCTGTCCAGAGTAGGGATGTGCTTGTGTGACGTGGTTTCTCTGTGAGACGGCTGGCTCTAGGCCTCTGGATTATGTTGGTCGTGACCTCTATGGTGATTCTTAGTCTGAGAGCTGCTTTTATCACGTTTCTGCCACTGTTTTTTAGATACTTTGGCCATCCTTAGATTATCTTGGAGTCCTAATTTTACCTTGGAACGTTCTGGTTTTGCCTTTTATTCTAAGGGTTTATTATATAATATATTATATTATATTAATAGGGATAATATTAGTTTACTGTTTACTGCTAATGTGTAGTCCAGTCCCTTATTGCTGCTCAACATAATATTTTTTTCGCCTGTACCTACACCCTGTTGTAGAGACCACGGACGCGCAGGGGCTTCCCTGGGATTTCCTCTCAGTGACGTCACCGCAGCAGGTCGTTCTTCTGCGGCAGCTATTTTTCACATAACGTAGCAGTGCAGACCGGTTCTACACCTGTGTAAAACGTGATTCGTTTTCCCCTACACTCTGAGGATTGTACCACTCTACTGCCTCTTGGTTTGGAATTTTTTCTCATCTCCAAGTCTCCGTTTTCTGCTACCGAACGGCGTTGCTAGTTTTGCAGTGTTTGTTTACATCGGACTTGGCTGCACGTCCCGGTTTGCCACGTCAATCACAGACCTTACACTCCAATGGCTAGTGACGTGATTTGGAGATCCCGCCCCTTGACGTCCTCTCTCCAAAAACTTTTTTCTTCACCGTCACTAATACTCCGGTATTAATAAGCCTGTGTGTTCGTTTGAGACTGTGACTGCCGACCGGAGCTGCGTGACCGTAAGACCATTTCCCACCCCTCAATAATACGTTTTCTAACTTGCTTTTGCTATCCATAAATTGTTTATCTAGTTTTTTTATCGAATTATTAGCTTGTTTTGTGTCATATTCAGTACCATGCTCTGAACGCATGCGTGCTAGCGGACCTGTTGCTAATTAGCCCACTTGTTTTTTGCCCATAAACGCACCTGCTGCTACCACGCGCTGCAAGCATCCATCTTAGGATCTCCCATCTCATCTTCACTTCTCCATCTTCTGGGGCCATATGTAAGTTTTTCTTTCTAGTCTAGTTTGGTTGCTTGATTGATTTAATAGGGTGCATTTATTAATAACTTGGGCCTACCACCTCATACTCATACCCCACGCGTTTGCATGAACTGCTGATAGTGTGTGTGCATGCTTGTACTACATGTCTGTGTATATGTATGCATGGATATAATGTACTTTCTCTTTTCTTCCCTCTCCCTCCTCCCCCTCCCATTCCATGCTCACACATTCATTTCTGTGCATAAGCACACACACATAATCTTAGGCTTTGCTCACACACATACTCTCTCACACACTCACACACACATTCTGTCTCTCTCTCTCTACTATTCTCTACTGGTCTGTTCCGCTCTCTCTCTTTCTCTAGGCACACACACCATTTTAGGCTTCTCTGTGCATTAAGCACTCACACATAAAGACAATCCCCCCCCCCCCGCCCCCCTCCTTCCACAGGTTTTTCTGGACCCCCTTTCACTAATCCTAACCCATGCTTCTTCTTTTACAGATCTTCTCCTCTCACTTAGCTTGTTCACCACCCTGAGTGTACACACATGCCTCGCACACACGCGCGCCCTCCCCCTCTCTCTCTCTCTCTCTCCCTCTCTACTCTTTTCCCTAGACAATAATTCTGAATACCGCTTCTGGTGGGCTGCCAGGAGGGCACCGGGGTGACCACCATCCTCCTTCTTTGGTGTAGCCTCGAGGTCCCCTGTCAGTCCGTAGCCTAGGATGGCCCTGGTTCCTGCTCATGTTTTATTTCCGTCACCTGACGAGTCCTGGGAGAGGACGAAACCGGTCGTGGCCAGTTAGGACCCCGTATATCCCTGCTTAATTTCTGGCATGGGCCCGGCAGGAGGCACCGCCCAGGGAATGGAGTCCTGCGTTTTTGACTACAACTTTTATTTGCTCTAACAGGAGCGCCTCTCTCTATATCTCTCTCACCCCACTCCCACCACTATTGTCTGCATGGCTTTATCTTCATCGCACTCATGTGCAGTGAGGACAGGGCTATGACACTCATGTATCTTGTTTATTAACCCCTTCCTTCCACAGCCCTGCATTTCCTTGGGGTCCTCCCCACATCTGCACCCGGGATTGGTATAGATTCTTAACTTTCCAGGTAGAACCTTTTTTAGCTTTTCAGATTAAGTTAGCTACCCGGTCAAGGTAGGACACGCACTCACACACTCAATTGCACCTTATATGTCCACACAGGCCCTTTATTTAATTTCTATCCCTCCTGCGTTCCTCGTGTACTCCCCCCAGACGCCGGCATGTTGCTCCCTCTTTTGCCCTTCTCCGCGTACCTTAACCCAACCGTCACCATCCCATAGGCTGGCCTACTGTGACTTAATGGGGTAGGATAGCCCCCCTGTCACTTACCCTAACCCCAACCTGGGAGGGTCTACGCCTAAAACTTAACCGAAAGGCTGACCTACTGTGACTTAATGGGGTAGGATAGCCCCCCTGTCACTTATCCTAACCCCAACCTGGGAGGGTCTACGCCTAAAACTCAACCGGAAGGCTTACCTTCTGTGACTTAATGGGGTAGGATAACCCCCCTGTCACTTATCCTAACCCCAACCTGGGAGGGCCTACGCCTAAAACTTAACCAGACGACTAACCTACTGTGACTTAATGGGGTGGGATAGCCCCCCTGTCACTTATCCTAACCCCAACCTGGGGGGGTCTACGCCTAAAACTTAACCGTTTGCTTCCCCCCAGTGGTTTTATCTCTGATTACTGGGCCACCTCACTGGGCCACCTCACTGGGTCACCTGTCCTAACCCCAACCAGTGAGAGTTCACACCTAAACGGGTCGAAGCACGAAACTGCTGGGCTCGGGTGATCATCAGACATCAAACCTATTTATAATCTGAGGATGTGTACTTGACCCCTTGGGGATCGGGACTCTTAAGGATTGATACCATAATTGGAATAATAACTCGGTTTCAAACACTTTATGACTTTTATATACTCTGATGGTGTTTACTTTGTCCCCCAGGTGGACAGAGACCCTCCAGATATTAACTTCTACTAACAACAAGGGACCTTTCTGACTCTGAGCATGCTCCCGCATTGACCCCTGCTACCTGAACATGTCAAGTTGGATACGGAGACGGCCATCCATGTGCTCGACCTATACTTATATATTATGCATTGTTTCTTGTTGTATGTTTATATATTACTATCCCCCTGAGTGCTCCTCACTCACCCGTGTCGAGTGGCGAGCGTCTTCAGGTGTTACCCCGGCCTGGGTTCCCCTCGGGGTTCCTGAGGGGCCTAGCCCCTGTTCGGATGTGGTGGATGACTCAGCATTGGCATAGCGTGTGCCTCAGTCCTGAGCCTAAGTGGGTCGAAGTACCGAACTACTGGGCTCGGGGGATTTTCAGACATTAAAACCTAACCCGCCGGAGCATACAAGGCTGTGATCTGAATCCACATCAGGGATGCCACCAATTTACTTGCTTGTTATATTGGGACCACTGACTTGTTCGCACCGTCTCCCTCCACTAGCGATTCAACCCTTTCATGCAACACTTCCTAGCTGGGCACGGGGATATGCCCCTCTAATTTGTGCATGGCAGATCTCCAGTCAGAGACACGGAACTAGATGTGCTGAGACTTCCGTTGGGACATATTTTTGGAGTTGAGACCGGCCGCGCACTGGGTTGATGTGGCGAGGGTACTGGTTTTATATGATTTACCCGCATGTGACTAAACATCACAGCCATGTACGTTGCTTCTCCTGATTCTCGCGGTGTGACTAGGGACCTACCGGGCGGGCCTGCGCTCTTTTTTACGAGGAACCCAGGTTATATATTAGAACGTCGTATTTTGGGTCCGCCTTGCGCCATTTAGCATATTTAGCTTAGCTTAGCATTGTTAGCCTAGCCCGATGCGTTATTCGGTAGGTTTGACATGACCCACACGTTTTTTACTTATTTAGACGTTTTTGTTAGCTTAGCATAACCTAGCTTAGCCTAGCTTAGCATTGTTAGCCTTTACCCAATTCGCTATTTTGCATGTTAGTTTATGATCTATATTCTTTTTCTGACACAATTTAGACGGTTTTTTGTTAGCCTAGCCTAGCATTGTTAGCATTTACCCAACCCGCTAATTTGCATATTAGTTATGATCTATATCGTTTTTTGACCTATCTGGACGGTTTTTGTTAGCTAGCCTAGCTTAGCATTGTTAGCCTAACTCAGCTTTGTTAGCCTAGCCCTTCAGATGCTGCCGTTTCGCATTTTTTTCACACGGTTCACGTCATCTAGACTGGTATTGTTAGCTTAGCCTAAATTAGTATGGTTGGCCTAACCTGGCCTCATACTAGTAATCTAGGGGTTCGGTTTAGTTCAGCACTTCGCTCACGGTTTTTGAGGCTCCCATACCTGGTTCCTACTTATATAAGCCCCTAGGTTAGCCGAGCCCCCCTTCACTGGGGCGCTCCACTCCTGGTGGGCACTCTAGTCAGTTACCTTCAACCCCAGGCCTATCAACTCCGTCTCTCTGGTGTCCCCTCCCTGCAACCAGGTTTAGTGGGGACACCCACACGCTAGTTGGGGACTTGGGGCTCTCTCACATCATGGAGTGTGATCCCCCTCCCTGTGTTCAGTTTGGTTTTTTTGAGTACCCGGCCATCGTCACCTCTATCAGGGTTCGCCTCCCCTGGATACACTTAGGTGCTCTGACTGGGACCCCCCATCCTCTACCTGACTTGGATTGTATCGCCTATTAGACACAAATAAATCTGATGTGGAGCCTTCTGGGAGAAGATACAATACACTTGTTTTGGATTTAAAGACCTCCATTGATCGCGTACGCGCGTCTGGACTTCTCCTCCAGACCTGGGTCCATAATACAAACTGTCCCTAATGTCCCCTGCATTCACAACAACATTCTCACCTAGAAGACCGTGGCATGTGTTGGCTGGGGCTTCGACTAATTGACCTTACAGCTCGCACAGTGGGGGGACCGCTTAGGGGGTTTGGATTTAGTATGGAGCCAGAATGGCCCCCATCAGACTGTCCGTGGAATGGTAGACCTTCCTACTCAGCCTGCCACAGCCGGTGGCCCTTTGATTAGCTGGATATTTTCCCTTTAGATTCCCCTTAAGCAGCATCCTATCCATAACTTACTACCATGAATGGACCTAGGTTGTGTTGCATGACGCTCGGCTCCTGGTTCAGCTGGCCTCCTCGGCCAATCACCCACCGGGAGCCGCCTGACGCCCAATGGCAGAGTCAGAGGACATGGCTCAACAGCAGCAAGTCAACCTAGCATGCGGAAGCCACTACTCAGAGTTTATTCACATCTAATAGCCTACGTATTTTTAGTTTTTGCTCTCCTTATTTGGATTCACATCCACGGACACTGAGGCCTGGACCGGTACTAAGGGCTATCACCGTGTGTTGGCCACCTGGGGATGTTCCTTTTATACATTCCCTCACTCCCACACGTGACGATGGAGCCCCCCACCGCGTCACCCCCTCACCACATGTGGAGAAGAATGAAGTGGATGCTACGGCCTGTATTCTCACAATACACATCCCTGTACAACTGCAGAGGTTGTGACCAGGTGACATCTACCCAAAGAGGTGATTTTACCTGTGGCTGTGCCATTAGGTTGCCTGTGGAGTGGCGCCCTCGCGCCTATTTTGTGTATATACACCACTCTATGTGGTCATCTTCCTGGAGGTATTACACTGGAGACCAAGAAAAAGTGTATGCCACGGCCTGTACTCTCCAAATACACATCCCTGTACAACTACAGAAGTTGTGACCAGGTGACATCTACCCACAGAGCTGTTTTTACCTGTGGCTATGCCATTAGGT
This sequence comes from Osmerus mordax, assembly GCF_038355195.1. NCBI lineage: Eukaryota > Metazoa > Chordata > Actinopteri > Osmeriformes > Osmeridae > Osmerus > Osmerus mordax. The sequence goes on from NW_027120591.1 coordinate 80,753, forward strand.
TACCTGTGGAGTGGCGCCTTGACGCCTACTTTGTGTATACACACCACCTTTTGTGGTCATCTTCCTGGAGGGATTACGCTGGAGATCACCATATAGACTGGACCACATTTTTTCACACACATATGGATTTAGGCCTACTCTCTACTCTAGGAATCTAGACCGTTCTGTCCATTGAGGCCTAGGCCGGTGTCTTGATGAGTATCTTGTTCACTGGCTAATACCATAATCTCTGGACCACTTGGACTCACTGCGGGGCGTTTCACCCTCAGCGGTGATCTTGGTCTTGGGCCTTGTCATGGGGTTTTGGCCTTGGGTGACTGCCTGGGGTGGCTGTTGACATCAGGTATATCGGATGTGACCCTGGTGTCTTGCCTACCGGCTGTCATCTGTCAGGGCATGGATTAGGCACCATGGTCTGCATTGATGATTGGGGAATATCGGATGTGACCTCGACCACTTTGCGGACTCTGGTGGTCTGAGTTGTGTTGCTGTCCAGAGTAGGGATGTGCTTGTGTGACGTGGTTTCTCTGTGAGACGGCTGGCTCTAGGCCTCTGGATTATGTTGGTCGTGACCTCTATGGTGATTCTTAGTCTGAGAGCTGCTTTTATCACGTTTCTGCCACTGTTTTTTAGATACTTTGGCCATCCTTAGATTATCTTGGAGTCCTAATTTTACCTTGGAACGTTCTGGTTTTGCCTTTTATTCTAAGGGTTTATTATATAATATATTATATTATATTAATAGGGATAATATTAGTTTACTGTTTACTGCTAATGTGTAGTCCAGTCCCTTATTGCTGCTCAACATAATATTTTTTTCGCCTGTACCTACACCCTGTTGTAGAGACCACGGACGCGCAGGGGCTTCCCTGGGATTTCCTCTCAGTGACGTCACCGCAGCAGGTCGTTCTTCTGCGGCAGCTATTTTTCACATAACGTAGCAGTGCAGACCGGTTCTACACCTGTGTAAAACGTGATTCGTTTTCCCCTACACTCTGAGGATTGTACCACTCTACTGCCTCTTGGTTTGGAATTTTTTCTCATCTCCAAGTCTCCGTTTTCTGCTACCGAACGGCGTTGCTAGTTTTGCAGTGTTTGTTTACATCGGACTTGGCTGCACGTCCCGGTTTGCCACGTCAATCACAGACCTTACACTCCAATGGCTAGTGACGTGATTTGGAGATCCCGCCCCTTGACGTCCTCTCTCCAAAAACTTTTTTCTTCACCGTCACTAATACTCCGGTATTAATAAGCCTGTGTGTTCGTTTGAGACTGTGACTGCCGACCGGAGCTGCGTGACCGTAAGACCATTTCCCACCCCTCAATAATACGTTTTCTAACTTGCTTTTGCTATCCATAAATTGTTTATCTAGTTTTTTTATCGAATTATTAGCTTGTTTTGTGTCATATTCAGTACCATGCTCTGAACGCATGCGTGCTAGCGGACCTGTTGCTAATTAGCCCACTTGTTTTTTGCCCATAAACGCACCTGCTGCTACCACGCGCTGCAAGCATCCATCTTAGGATCTCCCATCTCATCTTCACTTCTCCATCTTCTGGGGCCATATGTAAGTTTTTCTTTCTAGTCTAGTTTGGTTGCTTGATTGATTTAATAGGGTGCATTTATTAATAACTTGGGCCTACCACCTCATACTCATACCCCACGCGTTTGCATGAACTGCTGATAGTGTGTGTGCATGCTTGTACTACATGTCTGTGTATATGTATGCATGGATATAATGTACTTTCTCTTTTCTTCCCTCTCCCTCCTCCCCCTCCCATTCCATGCTCACACATTCATTTCTGTGCATAAGCACACACACATAATCTTAGGCTTTGCTCACACACATACTCTCTCACACACTCACACACACATTCTGTCTCTCTCTCTCTACTATTCTCTACTGGTCTGTTCCGCTCTCTCTCTTTCTCTAGGCACACACACATTTTAGGCTTCTCTGTGCATTAAGCACTCACACATAAAGACAATCCCCCCCCCCCCCCCCCCCTCCTTCCACAGGTTTTTCTGGACCCCCTTTCACTAATCCTAACCCATGCTTCTTCTTTTACAGATCTTCTCCTCTCACTTAGCTTGTTCACCACCCTGAGTGTACACACATGCCTCGCACACACGCGCGCCCTCCCCCTCTCTCTCTCTCTCTCTCCCTCTCTACTCTTTTCCCTAGACAATAATTCTGAATACCGCTTCTGGTGGGCTGCCAGGAGGGCACCGGGGTGACCACCATCCTCCTTCTTTGGTGTAGCCTCGAGGTCCCCTGTCAGTCCGTAGCCTAGGATGGCCCTGGTTCCTGCTCATGTTTTATTTCCGTCACCTGACGAGTCCTGGGAGAGGACGAAACGGTCGTGGCCAGTTAGGACCCGTATCCCTGCTAATTTCTGGCATGGGCCCGGCAGGAGGCACCGCCCAGGGAATGGAGTCCTGCGTTTTTGACTACAACTTTTATTTGCTCTAACAGGAGCGCCTCTCTCTATATCTCTCTCACCCCACTCCCACCACTATTGTCTGCATGGCTTTATCTTCATCGCACTCATGTGCAGTGAGGACAGGGCTATGACACTCATGTATCTTGTTTATTAACCCCTTCCTTCCACAGCCCTGCATTTCCTTGGGGTCCTCCCCACATCTGCACCCGGGATTGGTATAGATTCTTAACTTTCCAGGTAGAACCTTTTTTAGCTTTTCAGATTAAGTTAGCTACCCGGTCAAGGTAGGACACGCACTCACACACTCAATTGCACCTTATATGTCCACACAGGCCCTTTATTTAATTTCTATCCCTCCTGCGTTCCTCGTGTACTCCCCCCAGACGCCGGCATGTTGCTCCCTCTTTTGCCCTTCTCCGCGTACCTTAACCCAACCGTCACCATCCCATAGGCTGGCCTACTGTGACTTAATGGGGTAGGATAGCCCCCCTGTCACTTACCCTAACCCCAACCTGGGAGGGTCTACGCCTAAAACTTAACCGAAAGGCTGACCTACTGTGACTTAATGGGGTAGGATAGCCCCCCTGTCACTTATCCTAACCCCAACCTGGGAGGGTCTACGCCTAAACTCAACCGGAAGGCTTACCTTCTGTGACTTAATGGGGTAGGATAACCCCCCTGTCACTTATCCTAACCCCAACCTGGGAGGGCCTACGCCTAAAACTTAACCAGACGACTAACCTACTGTGACTTAATGGGGTGGGATAGCCCCCCTGTCACTTATCCTAACCCCAACCTGGGGGGGTCTACGCCTAAAACTTAACCGTTGCTTCCCCCCAGTGGTTTTATCTCTGATTACTGGGCCACCTCACTGGGCCACCTCACTGGGTCACCTGTCCTAACCCCAACCAGTGAGAGTTCACACCTAAACGGGTCGAAGCACGAAACTGCTGGGCTCGGGTGATCATCAGACATCAAACCTATTTATAATCTGAGGATGTGTACCTTGACCCCTTGGGGATCGGGACTCTTAAGGATTGATACCATAATTGGAATAATAACTCGGTTTCAAACACTTTATGACTTTTATATACTCTGATGGTGTTTACTTTGTCCCCCAGGTGGACAGAGACCCTCCAGATATTAACTTCTACTAACAACAAGGGACCTTTCTGACTCTGAGCATGCTCCCGCAATGACCCTGCTACCTGAACATGTCAAGTGGATACGGAGACGGCCATCCATGTGCTCGACCTATACTTATATATTATGCATTGTTTCTTGTTGTATGTTTATCATATTACTATCCCCCTGAGTGCTCCTCACTCACCCTGTGTCGAGTGGCGAGCGCTTCAGGTGTTACCCGGCCTGGGTTCCCCTCGGGGTTCCTGGAGGGGCCTAGCCCCTGTTCGGATGTGGTGGATGACTCAGCATTGGCATAGCGTGTGCCTCAGTCCTGAGCCTAAGTGGGTCGAAGTACCGAACTACTGGGCTCGGGGGATTTTCAGACATTAAACCTAACCCGCCGGAGCATACAAGGCTGTGATCTGAATCCACATCAGGATGCCACCAATTTACTTGCTTGTTATATTGGGACCACTGACTTGTTCGCACCGTCTCCTCCACTAGCGATTCAACCCTTTCATGCAACACTTCCTAGCTGGGCACGGGGATATGCCCCTCTAATTTGTGCATGGCAGATCTCCAGTCAGAGACACGGAACTAGATGTGCTGAGACTTCCGTTGGGACATATTTTTGGAGTTGAGGACCGGCCGCGCACTGGGTTGATGTGGCGAGGGTACTGGTTTTATATGATTTACCCGCATGTGACTAAACATCACAGCCATGTACGTTGCTTCTCCTGATTCTCGCGGTGTGACTAGGGACCTACCGGGCGGGCCTGCGCTCTTTTTTACGAGGAACCCAGGTTATATATTAGAACGTCGTATTTTGGGTCCGCCTTGCGCCATTTAGCATATTTAGCTTAGCTTAGCATTGTTAGCCCAGCCCGATGCGTTATTCGGTAGGTTTGACATGACCCACACGTTTTTTACTTATTTAGACGTTTTTGTTAGCTTAGCATAACCTAGCTTAGCCTAGCTTAGCATTGTTAGCCTTTACCCAATTTGCTATTTTGCATGTTAGTTATGATCTATATTCTTTTTCTGACCAATTTAGACGGTTTTTTGTTAGCCTAGCCTAGCATTGTTAGCATTTACCCAACCCGCTAATTTGCATATTAGTTATGATCTATATCGTTTTTTGACCTATCTGGACGGTTTTTGTTAGCTTAGCCTAGCTTAGCATTGTTAGCCTAACTCAGCTTTGTTAGCCTAGCCCTTCAGATGCTGCCGTTTCGCATTTTTTCACACGGTTCACGTCATCTAGACTGGTATTGTTAGCTTAGCCTAAATTAGTATGGTTGGCCTAACCTGGCCTCATACTAGTAATCTAGGGGTTCGGTTTAGTTCAGCACTTCGCTCACGGTTTTGAGGCTCCCATACCTGGTTCCTACTTATATAAGCCCCTAGGTTAGCCGAGCCCCCCTTCACTGGGGCGCTCCACTCCTGGTGGGCACTCTAGTCAGTTACCTTCGACCCCAGGCCTATCAACTCCGTCTCTCTGGTGTCCCTCCCTGCAACCAGGTTTAGTGGGGACACCCACACGCTAGTTGGGACTTGGGGCTCTCTCACATCATGGAGTGTGATCCCCCTCCCTGTGTTCAGTTTGGTTTTTTGAGTACCCGGCCATCGTCACCTCTATCAGGGTTCGCCTCCCCTGGATACACTTAGGTGCTCTGACTGGGACCCCCCATCCTCTACCTGACTTGGATTGTATCGCCTATTAGACACAAATAAATCTGATGTGGAGCCTTCTGGGAGAAGATACAATACACTTGTTTTGGATTTAAAGACCTCCATTGATCGCGTACGCGCGTCTGGACTTCTCCTCCAGACCTGGGTCCATAATACAAACTGTCCCTAATGTCCCCTGCATTCACAACAACATTCTCACCTAGAAGACCGTGGATGTGTTGGCTGGGGCTTCGACTAATTGACCTTACCAGCTCGCACAGTGGGGGGACCGCTTAGGGGGTTTGGATTTAGTATGGAGCCAGAATGGCCCCCATCAGACTGTCCGTGGAATGGTAGACCTTCCTACTCAGCCTGCCACAGCCGGTGGCCTTTGATTAGCTGGATATTTTCCCTTTAGCCTTTAGCCCGATTCCCCTTAAGCAGCATCCTATCCATAACTTACTACCATGAATGGACCTAGGTTGTGTTGCATGACGCTCGGCTCCTGGTTCAGCTGGCCTCCTCGGCCAATCACCCACCGGGAGCCGCCTGACGCCCAATGGCAGAGTCAGAGGACATGGCTCAACAGCAGCAAGTCAACCTAGCATGCGGAAGCCACTACTCAGAGTTTATTCACATCTAATAGCCTACGTATTTTTAGTTTTTGCTCTCCTTATTTGGATTCACATCCACGGACACTGAGGCCTGGACCGGTACTAAGGGCTATCACCGTGTGTTGGCCACCTGGGGATGTTCCTTTTATACATTCCCTCACTCCCACACGTGACGATGGAGCCCCCACCGCGTCACCCCCTCACCACATGTGGAGAAGAATGAAGTGGATGCTACGGCCTGTATTCTCACAATACACATCCCTGTACAACTGCAGAGG